>NC_043021.1:18975574-18995574 GCF_006345805.1 Octopus sinensis | reverse complement strand
TCAGCCTTTCACTTATCCCTTGTATACCATCAGTGGTGCAGGGACCGGGAGGCAGGTAATCATGAGCAACAGCTGGTCTTCCATGAACAATCTTGCCCGGACCTGTGCTTCAGAAGGGAACTTTCTCGGTGGAATCCCATAGTCATTCATGATTGAAGGGGCTCTTTACCCTTTGCCCTTTATATGTATACATGTATAAGTAACCCTGACCACATGTATTTGCATGTGTATATATATGTGTGTTGGTGTATGAAAGTGCATGTGTCTATATGCATGTATTTACATGTGTGTGTGTCAGTCACACGAGACTAAGTACATAAATGTCACAGCTCAAAGATTGTGAGTTCAAATCTCTCAAGGGACTAGGACATTTTATTTCAAACTGACTTTTCTTCAGTTTATCTGGCTGATTACTAGAGACAGATTTTACTATCATCAAGGAATGTTACCTCCCTTCGAAAGACAAGCACAGTGCCCTGATGAAAATTTGGCAACATACGATGAAGGGTTAGCATCAGCTCCTAAGAATGATGCTCATTTACAACTCTGAGGTCAAGAGAAGGGTATACACACACACACACACACATACACATACATACATATATATATATATATATATATATATATATATATATATATACGTGGCCGATGCCAGCGCTGCCTTGACTGGCTTCTGTGCCGGTGGCAGGTAAAAAGCACCAACTGATTGTGGCCACTGCCAGCCTCCCCTGGCACCTGTGCCGGTGGCACATAAAAAGTACCCACTACACTCACGGAGTGGTTGGTGTTAGGAAGGGCATCCAGCTGTAGAAACACTGCCAGATCAGCCTGGTGCAGCCTTCTGGCTTCCCAGACCCCAGTCAAACCATCCAACCCGTGCTAGCATGGAAAACGAACATTGAATGATGATGATGATATATATACATACGTACATACAGAGTGCGATGGGTAAAGTGTCGCCATTTTATATTTTCAATTTTGTGCATGCATATTGTTTGCTTTTGATTTTGTAGACTACACAGTATAGTAGGGTCAGCTGGGGACTGTCTGTAAGAAAAAACAGCACTATGACGCAATTCACTCTGCCAGAAATTTGGAAACAACATGCTGTACTGCTTGGAATTTGTGCTGGTAGCTTCAATACAAACAGATCGTAAACAACTGTTTGGCTTGCTGTATCCCCAAAACATGTTCCAAGAGTGATAAAAATCAAACATCCAGTCAGCATCATGGTGTTTGGAGTGATCACCAGTGATGGCAATGTTATGTCTCCATTCATCTTCTCACACAGCCTCAGGCTCAACATGGAGGGCCTACATCAAGTGCCTGAAGGAGGTAGTGCTGCCCTGGGTCAAGAGGATGGCTACTGGAAGACCATATGTCTGACAGCAGGACTCTGCACCATGCCACACAAGCAGGAGAACCCAGTCATAGCTGTCAGACAATTTCTGTGACCACATCGCACTTAACATCTGGCCACCTAACTCCCAAGATTGCAACCCCCTTAATTATTATGTGTGGGTCGCAGTTGAGCAAGAGACCAACAAAACTCCTTGTAACACCAAAGATAAACCGAAGGGAAGGATTATGACAGCATTCAATAGCTTAAACAAGGGGACCATCCAGAAGAGATGCAAGAGATTCCAAAGTCGTCTGGAGGCCGTGGTTGAAGCCAATAGCGATTTTATTGAATAAATTTACTCATTGGTATTTCAAGATATTTTTGTGCAATTATGGTAAATATATCTTTTAAAAAGAGATGTCAGTGTTATTTTCATTTTTGTGTAATTTAGAGGGCAATATATTCACTGCACTCTGTGTGTGTGTGTGTGTATATATATATATATATATATATAATAATAAATATTAGGGAATAAATCCAAATTTACAGGGAAAAATCAGATTTAGGATTAAATCCAATTTTATAGTAAAATATTATATAATATTATTAGAGACAAAACCACTATTTTGCAAAACAAACAAGGAAAGCTTAATCAATACATAAAATTTTAATAAAAAGTCAAAAAAACCGCCACTACAATTGTTTCTTGCCCTGATCGACAATCTTCAGGTGGACTTCCAATAAGTCTCAGTTTAAATTATGAAACTGACTTATTGGAAGTCCACCTGAAGATTGTCGATCAGGACAAGAAACAATGTTGTAGTGGCGGTTTTTTTGACTTTTTATTAAAATTTTATGTATTGATTAAGTCTTTCCTTGTTTGTTTTGCAAAATAGTGGTTTTGTCTCTAATAATATTATATATATATATATATATATATATTTCACTTATATCTCACGTATTTATCGCTGAAGAGGGGAAAATTCTTATGAATTAACCCCGAAATTGGGACCAATACGGTAATAACGGATTTTTTTAGAAATTTCTATCGGTTTGTTTCGAGATGCATAAATCATAATGGTTATTAACAATTTTGTCCTTTTTTCAGCAAATTTGGCAATAGAATTTTTCTTTTGCCCTTATTTTGTAAATATATATATGTATATACTTTTTCTCTTTTTACTTGTTTCAGTCATTTGACTGCGGCCATGCTGGAGCACCGCCTTTAGTCGAGCAACTCGACCCCGGGACTTAGTCTTTGTAAGCCCAGTACTTATTCTATCGGTCTCTTTTTGCTGAACCGCTAAGTGATGGGGACGTAAACACACCAGCATCAGTTGTCAAGCGATGGTGGGGGGACAAACACAGACACACAAACACACACGCACACATATATATACATATATACGACAGGCTTCTTTCAATTTCCGTCTACCAAATCCACTCACAAGGCTTTGGTCGGCCAAGGCTATAGCAGAAGACACTTGCCCAAGATGCCACGCAGTGGGACTGAACCCGGAACCATGTGGTTGGTAAGCAAGCTACTTACCACACAGCCACTCCTGCGCCTATATATATATATATATATATATATATATATTCGAATATGAAACAGAAGCAACACTAATGTAATGAACATTATTGATCGCATATACTTAACATATATCGCTTGTGTTTGCCAATAGACTGTGATTTGGTGAGCTGGAGATTATTACCTACTCACCACTTTGAGGGTGTAATCTCCACTTTGCCAGATCGTAGCCTACCAGCAAACATACTTGGGGTGTATACATTAAGTATGAGTGGTTGACAATGTATACATATATATGTATACCAGATTAAATACACAACCAAAAGAGCTACTAATAACTCCATGCTATTAGGATACTTGAACAGGCACATTTATAAAATACACCATGTATTTTAAAGCAATTGTTCAGGCTCTGTTTATGCATTTTATATATATATGTATATATACTTTATTTAAAGCAGCAGAAAATTCAACAAAACCTATAACTCTGAGTTTCCCATTGCTGTTCAGCAAAAACTGTCCGATGAACGGCAACGGGAAACTCAGAGTAACAGGTTTTGTTGAATTTTCTGCTGCTTTAAATAAAGCGTATTACTCTACCACTGGTATATATATTATTTATTTTATCTAGTTTCAGTTCACGAGCTGTGGCTATGCTGGGGCACCACCATTTGGTGCATGAGAGAGTTTGATGCAGCTGCCCTCATCTGCACTTACTGCCGTGAAGTTGGTTCATCTGGGACACCTGACAGGAAGAGATTCAGTCCTATATATATATATATATATATATATATATATCCAAATATATATATATCAAAATATATATATAAATCAAAATCGAAATCGATCAACATCAGTGGAATTTGTAGTTGTGATACCAGTGCCGGTGGCACGTAAGAGAACCATCCGAACGTGGCCGTAGCCAGCATCACATCGCCTGGCCTCTGTGCCGGTGGCACGTAACAAACACCATCCATTTGTGGCCGTTACCAGTCTCACTTGGCCTCCGTGCCGGTGGCACATAAAAAGCACCATCCGAGCGTGGCCGTTTGCCAGCCTCGTCTGGCACCTGTGGCATGTAAAAAGCACCCACTACACTCATGGAGTGGTTGGTGTTAGGAAGAGCATCCAGCTGTAGAAACACTGCCAGATCTGACTGGGCCTGATGCAGCCTTCAGGCTTCCCAGACCCCAGTTGAACCGTCCAACCCATGCTAGCATGGAAAGTGGATGTTAAACGATGATGATGATGATATATACACACATATATAAAAAATACAAAAATGGGACAAGAACGCAAAACATCCAGACAGACGATACAAAGAAAACAAGGACGGGTCATTTGGACTTTTCTTTCGTCAGTCGAGTTCTAGATTATCTTTGCAATTTCCGCTGGTTATACTCGAGATTGTTCCAATCTGGCCAGCCCCAAGGAAAAACTAAGCTAAGAGCATTAGATTCCTTGGAAGAAACCAGTGAATGTACATGAAAACAAGGACGGAAAAAAACAGAATATATATATTATATATATATATATATATATATAATATATATATAATATATATATATATATATATATATTATATATATATATATATATATATATATATATATATATATATAATATATATATATATTTGGAGTGTTTTGGAAATTCCTTGTTACAGTTATAATATTTGGTGAGAAGATTTTTTCTCAAAGAGTTAAGATTGAGAAAAGAACCATTTTAGAAAGGTCAAAAGGCACTAACCTTTGGGAAGAGATTTCACAAAATGTGTGTGGCTTTGAAATCTCTTCCCAAAGGTTAGTGCTTTTCCATTTTCTAAAATGGTTCTTTTCTCAATCTTAACTCTTTGAGAAAAAAATCTTCTCTCCAAATATATATCATCATTATCATCATTTTATGTCTATTGTCCATGGTGGCATGGGTTGGACAGTTTGACCAGGGTTGGTAAGCTGGAAGGCTGCACCTGACCCCAGTCTGATTTGGCATGGCTTTCTACAGCTGGAGATACCCTTCCTAATGGCAACCACTCTGAGAGTGTAATGGGTGCTTTTACATGCCACCAGCATGAATGCTGTTTCCATGACACCAGTATCTGCCACGGTTGCGATTTTGCTCAGCTTGATGGGTTTTCTTCTCAAGCACGGCATAATGCCAAAGGTCTTGGTCATTGTCTCTGTGAGGCCCAAAATTTGAAAGGAACACAGATACTTTGCCACTGTGAGGTTCAGCACTTTGTACATTGATCCCACATCTTTCACTCTCCCATTCCAGATAAGCATGCCACGGATTCACCTCTTCAGCAAGACATCTGTTTCTGGTCCTTTATTATACTTTTACATCCCCTTATCATTATACTCAGCTCAGTTAAGGGGTCTTGTTATGCAGGTACCTGGTGACCTTACCATAGCTAGTGCCATCATGAAAAATTCACCCAGTACACTCTGTAAAAACCAATCCAAGGCAGACGCTAGAGTTCGATGGTAACAGAGAGTGATGGATGTGACTAATGAGTGATCTAAGAAGAAGCTGACAATTCCCTCTGGGAAGTGATCATTAAAGACGCTTCCCACAGAAAAGATAGAAAAATACCGTAAGTTGGTTGAACTCTGTTAAAACAATGGACGGGGAGCAATATGCCTTCTTGCAGAGATAGGTATTAGAAGATTTGTTGGAAACAGATTTATCTTGATGATAGGGAGTCTTGGACTAGACGTGAAGGAGATGAAAGATATTGCCAGAAAATTATCAGAAGCTACAGAGAAAGCAAGTCATTACATCTGGCTCAAGAGGTAAGAAAAGTGGTGTAGCAAGAACAAGCATTGAGGATGGTAGAAACATTTGGCCCAGAGTCATAAAACCTGACACAACAAAGCTCATGCATGGTACTGTGTAGGAGTTTTGTCGCCTACATTAGTGGGTGGTCCTGGGTGGCTCTTGTGTCATAGTGGAAGGGACTGAAACACCTACAGAGCTGTTCCACCAACTGCTCTTGAACTGGATGTGAAAGAGACGAAAGATGCTGCCAGAAAAATTGTTGGAAGCCATAGAGAAAGGAAGCCATTACATCTGGCTCAAGAGAAAGGACAAGTGGTGCAGCAAGAACGAGCATTGAGGATGGTAGAAACATTGGGCCCAGAGTCATAAAACATCTGACTCAACAAAGCTCACGTTTGCTATTCTAATCTTTTACTTGTTTCAGCCATTTGACTGTGGCCATGTTAGAGCACCGCATTTAGTTGAGCAAATCGACCCCAGGACTTATTCTTTGTAAACCAAGTACTTATTCTATTGGTCTCTTTTGCTGAACCGCTAAGTTACAGGGACATAAACACACCAGCATCGGTTGTCAAGTGATGTTGGGGGCACAAACATATACACACACATACACATACATATATATATATACATACATACGATGGGCTTCTTTCCATTTCTGTCTACCAAATCCACTCACAAGGCTTTGGTCAGCCCGGGGCTATAGCAGAAGACACTTGCTCAAGGTGTCACGCAGTGGGAATGAACCCAGAACCATGTGGTTGGTAAGCAAGCTACTTACCACACAGCCAGGCAGATCTTGCACCATAATGGAAGAGACCCAAGCCTCTACAGAGCTGCTCTACCAGATGATGAAACTGACTCCTACTTTCAGAGAAGGAGAACAATGCCTTCAGCACACAAGTGTTTTCCTTAAATATACAAACTTTGGACAATAAGCATGCCACAATTGGGAACTTACCAAATGAAGTCTCTACACAGCGAACAAAATGTTGGTTGTCTGAAAAATGTTGTCATGAATTTGTGACCATTCACTTGGTGTACACGCCGTCGCATAGCACCTCGTCGTCTGTTGAGCAGCCCCTCTTTCTCCTTAAACACTCGCTCCTTCGGAGCTTCTGAAACGAAAAAAAATAAAGAAGATGAATATAGGATGATAAATACTGAAGTCAATTTTTCTTTGAAAACATGCATTAATTGACAAATATATTAATAATAATGTGCTGCATTTTCAGGATTCACATAAAACACCGTATTTATAATAAAATAAATAAATGCACCCTTTTAAAGCCTAGCCAGGCTCATGGGCCCAGTTTCCCGGTTTCAATGGCGTACGTGTTCCCCAGCTGGATGGGACTCCAGTCCATCACAGCGTTACTCATTTTTGCCAGCTGAGTAGACTGGAGCAACGTGAAATGAAGTGTTTTGCTCAAGAACACAACGCGTCGCCCGGTCCAGGAATCGAAACCACACTCTTACGATCATGAGTCCAACAAACCTAACCACTAAGCCACGCGCCTCCACTTGCGCCCTTTTAAAGGCTAGCCAGGCTCATGGACCCGGTTTCCCAGTTTCAATGGCGTACATGTTCCCCAGCTGTACGGGACGCCAGTCCATCACAGCGTTACTCATTTTTGCCAGCTGAGTAGACTGGAGCAACGTGAAATGAAGTGTTTTGCTCAAGAACACAACGCGTCGCCTGGTCCAGGAATCGAAACCACAATCTTACGATCATGATACTGACACCCTAACCACTAAGCCATGCGCCTCCATATTTATATAGTAAAAAGTAAATGAAATATAATAACCATTACTTTTTGTATCAGTGACAAACAACCCTTTCAGGATTGATAAAATAAGTATCAGCTGGGCACTGGTGTCAATGTAATGGACTTAACCACTCCACCGAAATTGCTGGCCTTGTGCCAAAATTTGAAACCATTATTATTATTATTATTATTATTATTATTAAGATTATGTAACAATTGAATACTGGGGTTGGTGTAATCAACTCAGCCCCTTCCCATGATTTCAAGCCTTGCGCCTATAGCAGTAAAGCTTATTATTATTATTATTGAGTGAGAGAGCAGTGCATGCCATCAAAGTGACACTGAGGTAAAATATACGAAGCCCAGTATACCCATCATGACTACCCGTCTGATAAGGGTACACCAGGCACATGCATCACAATCATATGCGCGCGACATGGTGATCTCATACCAAGATAAACAGTGCATGACCTTGCGGGTGGGGCCCAGTTAGAATTTTCTTCTGGTTGGGTAACCCATCCCACTCAAAAGGTCCCTGATTAAGGGCTGTTTAAGGATGTTGAACGAAACATCTATGTTTCCAGAGATGAATCATTCATTATTATTATTATTATTATTGAGTGAGCGAGCAGAGCATGCCATCGAAGTGACACTGGGGTAAAATATACGAAGCCCAGTATACCCATCATGACTACCCGTCCGATAAGGGTACACCAGGCACATGCATCACAACCATATGTGCGCGACATGGTGATCTCATATCAAGGTAAACAGCGCATGACCTTGCGAGTGGGGCCCAGTTAGAATTTTCTTCTGGTTGGGTAACCCATCCCACTCAAAAGGTCCCTGATTAAGGGTTGTTTAAGGATGTTGAAAGAACCACCCATGTTTCCAGAGGTGAATTATTCAAACTCCAAAGAATCCCTCTCAACACATGGCTATGATGCTCCCCCACTACTTCTGCTCGTGATCAGAGATGCACATATCGTCAGCCACTAAAGGGACATGCTCAACTGGTTAAGGTCAGACAACTGGCAAGCAAATGTGTGGTATTGAGCAGAATATTTGCTGTAGCCCATTTTTTATACCAAGACAAAACAATGTACATGATTACACTTCCAATCAGTTAAGATCAGAAGCCATGAGAGCCACTGCCTGGTACTGCATCAGGGCATTTATTATTATTATTATTATTGTTATTATTATTATTATTATTATTTAGGTGTTGAGCAGATTGACTCATCAGACGAAATGCCCAGTGACATTTCTTCCAGCTCTTTTTGTTTTGAGTTCAAATTCCAAGGTCAACCTTGTCTTTCACATTTTCAGGATTGAGAAAATAAAATCGGCTAGTCCCCACCCCGCCGAAAAATTTCAGGGCTTGTGTCTGTAGTAGAAAGGAGGAAGAGCAGGAGGACAACGACCGCGAAGACAACTGCTTCGACGACTACTACTACTACTACTACTACTACTACTATGACGATGACGACGACGACGACTACTACTCAGCCGAGGTTGACTTTGCCTTTCATCCTTTCAAGGTCAATAAAATAAGTACCAGTTGAACATGAGTTGATGTAATCAGCTAGTCCACTCCCTGAAAAATTTCAGACCTTGTATCTATAGTAGAAAGGATTATTATTATTATTATTATTATTATTATTATTATTATTATTATTATGGCCAAGGCCTCATTAATTTTTTCAAGTTCCACTTGAAAAGGAAGATGAGAGTAGAGAGGGAAGTGCTGTCTCGTAGCAAATTCATTGAAAGGTGGGTGAATGTCAGAAGAATGGCCAGTACAAACGGACCAATTCTGAGGTTACACCTGTAACAAAAAAGGTAAATATAAAAGGAGAAAAGGGCTCTCTACCCCCTTTTTGACCAGGCTCCCGTGGCTTTTATGGGTTTTTCCACGAGTAACCTTTCGAAGCGCCTCCCCCTATTGGGAGTTTTTACTTGTTATATTTTTGCTGTTATCTTGAGTTTTTACACAGTCTTTCCAAAAGGACAAAACCCTTTTTGTAACTTTCGTCCTGTATTTTGTCCCTACATGTTTTATTTGATTTTTGTTAGCCCTTGTAGCCAATAAACAAATTTATTATTATTATTATTATTATTATTATTAGGGCAGCAACGTGGCAGAATCATTAGAACACTGAAAAAAAAAATGCCTTTCATATTTCTTCCAGCTCTTTGCATTCTGATTTCCACCTTCACCTTTCATTCATTCAGGGTTGATGAAATATGTCAACTGCTGAGAGTTAAACTCCCACCTGTACACTAAATTCATTGTAGCATTTGTTGCAAACCCTCACCTCACTGACGACATCCTCCTCCATAATTTCTATTGCTCTCACAGGCCATTCACCTACCCCCACCCCTAGCTTCCTCATGCCCCACCAAACACAGAGCAAAAGATCCTTTTGAAAGCTTTCTCTCTGAGTACAGTGGCGTACTCTTAGTCAAATCCTTCTCTTGCAGTTGTCTTCACAAGAATAAAAGGCAGCAGCAGTAATTCTCCCTGGGTCACAAAATAACACAAACACTTTGTTGAAAAGGAAATTTTTAGGCATAATTAGCAGGATTCAAACTCAACATTTTCACCACCAGGTGAGTGATTTCCTGAGAAATACCCAGTGTACTAGTGTGTGTATGTGCGTGTGTGTGTATGTGTGTATATATATGTGTGTGTGTGTGTATGTATATATATGTGTGTGTATGTGTGTATATATATATATATGTGTGTGTATATATATATATATATGTATGTAGTGTGTTATATATATATATATATTTATATATATACATATATATATATATATATGTATATGTATGTGTATATATATATATATATATTTATATATATACATATATATATATATATATATATATATATATCTATATGTATATGTATGTATGTGTGTGTATATATTATATATATATATATATATCTATATGTATATGTATGTGTGTATATATATACATACATAATTAGATACAGATGTGTGTACACACACACACGACTTATATGATATACACCTATACATATGCATATACACATGTATACATACTTACGCACACACATGATCTGCGCGCGCCATACACACACACACACGTCTATGCATACTGAAAAGAAGAGAGGGACAGAAAGAGACAGAAATATGTCTAGATCTAATTACAGGCATATAAATATATACCAACAAAAAGTACAAAACATTTATTGAAGGTGGGGGCCCCACCTAAAAGATAATAAAGAGAGTGAATTTCTGTAATAAAATTTATGTTAAATTATTTACATTTTCTTATAATGGGTGCAGGAATAATTACTGAACGGCGGTGAGCTGGTAGAAACGTTAGCACGCCGGGCGAAATGATTCACGGTATTTCGTCTGCTGTTACGTTGTGAGTTCAAATTACGCCGAGGTCGACTTTGCCTTTCATCCTTCGGGGTCGATAAATTAAGTACCAGTTACGCACTGGGGACGATGTAATCGACTTAATCCGTTTGTCTGTCCTTGTTTGTCCTCTCTGTGTTTAGCTCCTTGTGGGTAGTAAAGAAATAGGTAGGGGCCAAACACAGACACACACACACATTAATACATGCAGATATATATATACATGTACATACAGGCTTCTTTCAGTTTCCCTCTATCAAATTCACTCACAAGGCTTTGGTTGGCCTGAGGCTATAGTAAAATACACTTGCCTAAGGTGCCTTGTGGTGGGACTGAACCCAGAACCATGTTTTTGGGAAGCAAGCTTTTTACCACACACCCATATATATATATATACTCACACACACACACATATATATATATATAAATACTCTTACACACACACACACATATGTACACATATATATATGTATTGGGTTATCCCATAAATAATGCGGTTTTTTCAATTGCATGAACTAAAAGTTGGAGGGTGGGGGATAAACTACCTGCATTACCTTCTTATAATAGAAGGTAGTAATTTTACCTTGTACTTATTCTTAGTGCAATTTTTGAAGAGTGCAGTTCAATTTTAGCAGTTATTTTTCAAAGCCATAATGGAAGTGACAAAGCAGCATTTTCGGCATACTTTGCTTTATGAGTTGAACAAAGGCAACGATGCAACAGAAAGTGCATTGAATATTAATGCAGTATATGGGGATTAGACAATAAACATCAGCCAGTGTCAGCAGTGGTTCCAGAAGCTCTGAACTGGAAACTACAGCCTAGAAGATGACCCTCGTCCTGGAAGATCTGTAAACCTTGATGAGGACATCCCGCAAATCTTGGTGGAAAGAAATCCCATCGTAACTGTTGAGTAATTAGAAGAGAAGCTTGGATTTGGTCATTCAACCATTTATCAACTAACACCTGTGTACCATTGGAAAAAATCAGCAAATTGTGTCAATGCGTTTCTCATAGACTTTGCGAGTCTAATCACATGCAGAGAGTGAATGTGTGCTCTTCTTTGCTGTCACATTTCATGAATGAACCTTTTTTGGATCAAATGGTGACTGGTGATGAGAAATGGGTTTTATATAAAAATATCAGGTGCTGAAGACAGTGGGTAGGGAAAGGAGAAACACTAGCATCCCAGTCTAAAGAAGGTCTTCACCCATGTAAGGTGTTATTATCTGTTTGGTGGGATATGAAAGGTTTAGTCTGCTTTGAACTTTTAAACCCAAACCAAACGATAACAAAGATCTACTGTGAGCAGCTTGAGTGGCTTAAGTCAGTGCTAGAAGAAAAATGACCATCTTTGGTTTCAAGACAAAAGGTGTTCTTCCATCAGGATAATGCTTGGCTACATACAGGTTGAATGGGAAATGATGCCTCACCCACCATCTTCAATGGACATTGCTCCACCTGATTATCATTTATTCCACAGTCTTATTTTACTAAATTCCTTGTTATATTTAAAATCAATGGAAAGAAACATAGAACATCTCAACAGAAATATGGTAATGAAAGGGTTAAGTCATGTGGAGGTTACCGAAACCCCTTCAAACACCAATCCCTTTACAGAATGTAATGTAACTCACAAGATAAGATCCATCTCTAGATTGAAAAACAAAAAAAAACAACCTTAATCCTTTCGCTACCAACCCGGCTGAATCTGGCTCTGGGTACAAATATCTTGTTTTCATAAGTTTTGAATTAAAATCTTCCATCAAACCTTAGTCACAATTTATGTTCCTAACACTAGCTCAATGATAACGATGTTATTTTACTAAATTCTTTGTTATATTTAAAATTGATTGAAAGAAACACAGAGCATCTCAAAAGAAATATGGTAACAAAAGGGTTAAAATATATAATAGAGAAACAATTCTTAACCCATTCAATACCAACCTGGCTGAAACCGGCTTTGGCTCTGAGTACAAATGTCTTGTTTTCATAATTTTTGAATTAAAATCTTCCACCAAACCTTAGTCACAATCACACACACAGAGACATTTTACCGTTTATATATATATATAGAGAGAGATTAGTCCGAAAAGCAGGCATTTTGAGACTTGTTTGAAGACCACAGTCAACTGAACATCGTTAACTAATCATGCAGAGGATTGCCTCCTCCCCCCTCCATGTTCTGAAGCAGTGTACACAGTGACTATGGGTAGTAGGTACCATTCATACTAGAGGTAAAGAACAGTACTGAGTAAAATGATTCAGAGCAAATGCAGGCTGTGATATGATGAAGGGCATTCAGAAACCACGTTGGGAGTGGTGAAATTGCTTTGATGTTTTTGACTTATATTTTCCTTTTGTTATTTTTTGACTTTGAATAACGATATTAATAATAATAATAATAATATCCTTACATGGCAGCTATTTCTCACTTGAATTGTTTCTCATATTACATAGAACAGGGTGTGTAACTATGTGCAAGTAACTAAACAATAACTATAAAAGTTACTAAAACAGGTGGAAGGCCATGGACAGAGTTACTACATAAAAAGAACCACGACAAAGACAATTTAATAGTAATAATAATAATAATAATAATATAATAATAATAGTAGTAATAATAATAATATAATAATAGTAATAATAATAATAGTAATAATAATAATAATAATAATAATAATAGTAATAATAATAATAATAATAATAATAATAATAGTAGTAATAATAATAATAATAATAATAGTAATAATAATAATAGTAATAATAATAATAATAATAATAATAATAATAATAATAATAATAATAAAATAATACTAATACTAATACTAATAATAATAATAATAAATGATAATAATAATAAAGACGGGCTACAGCAAATATTCTGTTCAATACCACAGATTTGCTTGTCAGTTGTTTGACCTTAACCAGTTGAGCATGTCCCCTAGTGGCTGATGATACGTGCATCTCTGACCACGAGCAGAAGTAGTAGGGGAGCATCATAGCCATGTGCTGAGAGGAATTCTTTGGGGTTTGAATAATTCACCTCTGGAAATATGAGTGTTTCTTTCAACATCCTTAAACAACCCTTAATCAGGGACCTTTTGAGCGGGATGGGCTACTTGACCAGAAGAAAATTCTAACTGGGCCCCACCTGCAAGGTCATGTGCTGTTTATCTTGATATGAGATCACCATGTCGCACACATATGGTTGTGATGCATGTGCCTGGTGTACCCTTATCAGACGGGTAGTCATGATGGGTATACTGGGCTTCGTATATTTTACCTCAGTGTCACTTTGATGGCATGCACGCTCTCTCACTCAATAATAATAATAATAATATTAATAGTAATAACAATAGCAATAATAATAATAATAATAATAATAATAACAAGAGCACTCAGAGAGTACAAACCTCTGCCAAAGCAACACCAATGTCCTCTCGATGATTAGCCAGAGATGATTTTTAAAATGAGAATATCTGAAATGAACTCAACTGCTCTCACAAATGAGAATACTAAAAATGAACCCGACCGCTCTCAAATATTAAGTAAAAAAAAAACCAGGTAAAATAATCCAGAATCCTTGTCCTGTACCAGATTGATCCCAAGATCTAATCAGTTTGTGCCAGTCACGAGGCCAAACATCCCTGAAAGTTTCATCTGAATCCATGCACAGGTTCTTGAGATATCTTGTCCACAGACAAACAAACAAACATGACTGAAAACACTACCTCCGCCTTCACTAAGGCGGAGGTAATAATAAATGCCTGATGCAACACCAGGCAGTGACTCTCATGGCTTCTAATCTTAACTGGTTGGAAATGTTGCAATGTACATGCTTTCTATAATAGGCACAAGGCCTGGAATTTTAGGGAGTGGGTTAATCAGTTATGTTAACCCCAGTGTGAACTCAGAACAAAATATTCCTCAGGCACGTGGCTTTGAATGAAGCAGTAATTAAGTTGTAGGTTGGTTATGTTAAAATGGTGTTTTGGAGAAATTCTATTGATTAACATTCCGTTACCAACCCAGCTGAAACCGGCCCTAGCTCTGAGTATAAATATACGTGCATACATATATACATGCATGCATAGACACAGATATATCAAATACCATACAACATAAATTCTAGATTTATTAAGATTATCTCCACCTCTAGATGATGTACCATGATTATTAAATGAAAATTAGAAGCAGTTTCACTTGAAAGGGGGAAACAATCTCAGAAAACAAGACCTCTCTAAAACTGACATGCCAACAAAAGAGAGGACATGCTTATTGTCTGGAGATAAGAGGACATTGAAGGACATGAATTGCTGGTTCAATAATCACCGCCAGTACAACTGTCCAACCTTATCACCAGGAGCCAAAAGACTTATAGAAAAAGGGACGGGACATGTTTATGGAGTTGTGGCCCAGGTTAGAGTAAACATATATACATGTATGTATGTCATTCAACCTATGTAAGTGGACCAGCAGGCATTAACCCTTTCGTTAACAACTTGGCTGAAACCGGCTCTGGCTCTGAGTACAAATGTCTTGTTTGCATAAGTTTTGAATTAAAATCTTCCACCAAACCTTAGTCACAATTTATGTTCCTAACACTAGCTGAATGATAACAAAGTTATCTTACTAAATTCTTTGTTATATTTAAAGTAATTGAAGGAAACACAGAGCATCTCAACAGATATATGGTAACAAAAGGGTTAAAATATATAATAGAGAAACAATTCTTAACCCTTTCGATACCAACCCGGCTAAAACTGGCTCTGGCTCTGTAGTACAAATTTCTTGTTTTCATACATTTTGAATTAAAATCTTCCACTAAACCTTAGTCACAATTTATGTTCCTAACACTAGCTAAATGATAACTAAGTTATTTTACTAAATTCTTTGTAATATCTGAAATAATTGAGAGAAACACAGAGCATCTCAACAGAAATACAGTAATGAAAGGGTTAAATTTGGGGTTTTGTTATTGTTTAGAATTTATTCATGTATGTAGAACTTTGTAAATGTGTCTAGGTGTATTCCTGTCAGGTCATGAGATTGTTTATTGGCAGTCCACAAAAAGGATGTCAGTTGTTTGGGTTTATTTTTCATTTTACTGGATTTAATCCTTTGCAACCCAACCACATACTTTCAGGTACAGTCCTACTGTGTAGCCTTGAGCAAGTTTCTCATACTATAGCCTCAGGCTGACCCCAAAACTTTCTAAGTGCATTTTGTAGATGGAAACTGAAAGAAGTCTGTCATATATATATACATCATTCGAAAGAAACCGTTCTCATGAGATGACCAATATTGTCTTGATATGCAATATTCAATTAATATTGTTAGGGTATGCAGATTATACCGACCTAGCAAGGCGCCTCAATTTAAGGATCTAATTCAACTTAATCTTAATTTTATATATATATATATATTATATATATATATTATATATATATATATATATATATATATATATACAAATAAGCAACAAGGATATCCAAGGTAGTGTAGTACAATCGTTTCATGCTGCTTCATTTTATTTAACAATGTAAGTATTACATCAGTTTTAAAATGTAGAGCAATCTTCAGCCTCATATAGAATTTTTTAATTAAAGGGACAATGTGTATGTATATATATATATATATATATATAGCTACTAAACCTTTTTCTAGTTTGTCTCCCAATTTATTTCTGTGTTCCTTTCTGTCAAAGAGCATAGGTTCAAAACATAAAAAACTTTCTCACTTCCTGAGTGTTAAACTAATACATCTGTTTGTTGTTTACACACCTGTCTTCATCTTTTGTTTTTTTGTAAATTCTCACTATATATATATATCTGTACAGATAAATTCCTCTATTTACATAATATTGAGGTCTCTTTCTTTGTTATCTTACCGTTTTTACCAATATATATATATATATATATATATACATATTACGCTTTTTACTCTTTACTCTTTTACTTGTTTCAGTCATTTGACTGCGGCCATGCTGGAGCACTGCCTTTAATCGAGCACCTCGACCCCTGGACTTATTCTTTGTAAGCCCAGTACTTATTCTATCAGTCTCTTTTGCCGAACCGCTAAGTGATGGGGACATAAACACACCAACATCGGTTGTCAAGCAATGCTAGGGGGACAAACACAGACACACAAACACACACACATATATATATATATACATATATATATATATATACATATATACAACGGGCTTTTTTCAGTTTCCGTCTACCAAATCCACTCACAAGGCTTTGGTCGGCCCGAGGCTTATAGTAGAAGACACTTGCCCAAGGTGCCACGCAGTGGTACTGAACCTGGAACCATGTGGTTGGTAAGCAAGCTACTTACCACACAGCCACTCCTGCGACTATATATATATATATATATATATATATATATATATATATAAACACACACACACAAGTGTATCTATGTGCATGTGTGTGCGTATGAATATTGGTTAGTAGTTTCAAATTTTGGCACAATTTTGGGGGCTGGGAGCTAGTCATTTACATCAACCCCATTATTCAACTGGTATTTATTCTGTCGATCTCAAAATGAAGGAATGCAAATTCGACCTTCATGGAATTTGAACACAGAGCATAAGGACAAATGAAAAGCTGCAAAGCACTTCCCTCGATACGCTACCGATTCTGCCAGCTCGTTAACTTACTCTCTTTACTCGTTTACTTGTTTCAGTCATTTAAACTGTGGCCATGCTGGAGCACCGCCTTTAGTCGAGGAAATCGACCCCAGGACTTATTCTTTGTAAGCCCAGTACTTAATCTATCGATCTCCTTTACCGAACCGCTAAGTTACGGGGACGTAAACACACCAGCATCGGTTGTCAAGCAATGCTAGGGGGACAAACAGACACGCAAACACACACACACACACATATATATATATATATATATACATACGCATATACGACGGGCTTTTTTCAGTTTCCGTCTACCAAATCCACTCACAAGGCTTTGGTCGGCCCGAGGCTATAATAGAAGACGCTTGCCCAAGGTGCCACGCAGTGGGACTGAACCCGGAACTATGTGGTTGGTAAGCAAGCTACTTACCACACAGCCACTCCTGCGCCTTGTGTATACTGAATATTTCAGTGCATTTTATATTGGTTTTATATGTTGCTGTTGGTGTTAATAACGTTTAACCCAAGGCTTATGTAATAAAGCAGATCCATGGTCAAAGGTACTCCATCCGTGACCACCCTATCTTAATAGCAAAAGTACATTATCGAGTGTATAATAACATCGGAGAGAGATTAAGCTGCTATTTCTAGCAGCTCGAACAACCTGTTTGAGGGCCTCCTCGTAGGCTTGCTTTCCTCTGTATTCGGGTGTTTGTGTGTGTGTGTGTGTGTGGTGTGTGTGTGTGTGTGTGTTTTTGTGTGTGTGTGTGTGTGTGTGGTGTGTGTGTGTGTGTGTGTGCGTGTATTGTTCTCTGTGCGTCTGCGTGAGTATTTCTGTGTGCATATGCATATATATGTCAGCATGTAGGCCAACCTACTGCACTATGAGTGTGTATATATATATTGAGCATCTTGCATGTATGTATGTGTGCTGCATGTTTCCATGTGTGGTGTGTGTGTGTGTGTGTGTGCATTTGTGCTCTTTTGCATATTTCTTTGCGTATGTATTTGTTTATATGTATGTGTGCGTATGTGTGTGTTTGTATAAATGTTTGTATGTTTGTGTCTGTATATGCCAATATATCGACCCAGTTATTGCACACCTCAGTTATTCTGTGTGTGTGAGTGTGTGTGTGTGTGAGTGTGTGTGAAACAAGGAATGGGTGTGTGTGTGTGTGTGTGCAAATGTACGTGTGTGTATGTGTTATGACAATGGCACATCTCCAGTATGCTATTGTGTGTGTACACGTATGAGTGTCTGGTATTTAGCAACTATAAATGATATGTATGTGTATAATATATATATATATATATATATACATACAGAGAGAGAGAGAGAGATAGAAAGATAGCTAGATAGATAGATGTGTGTGTGAATCTGTATATATATATATATACATGCATGTATTAATATGTATATATACATACATACACGAATTTATATATATTTATATATATACATATATATGTATGTAAAATGTATATATATATATATATATATATATATATATATATGAATGTATTCATACATATTTATATATATGAATGCATTTATTTATACATATTTATATATGTATATACATATATATATAAATATATACATATAATATAAATATACACACACACACACACTCATATATATACATATAAATATATAGATACATACATATATATATATACATATAAATAATACATACATACATATATATACATATAAATACATACATACATATATATACATATAAATACATACATACATACATACATATATATATAAATACAACACACACACATATATATATATGCAAGTATGTATTTATATGTCTCTCTATACATGTGTTTATTGATGTGTTTATATATATATATACACACACACACACACCTATATATTTAAAATGTTCCTCTCTCTGTCTTTTTCTCTCCCCACCCATCAGTATTCACCTCTCCTCCACCCCACCCACCCCATCGCCCCACCCCTGCCATCTTAGCTATATACCTCCCTCCCATGACAATTGAAATTATCTGTTCTAAGAACAGCTTAACTGGTGGTATTTACAGAACACAGTGTGACAGGCTTTGTTATCACTTCTATTTACTGGCAGAACCCATGCCAGTCCCACCACCCTCACCAACACCACCACCACCACCACCACCAAATACAACCGCCACCGTCACTATCACCCCACTACCTCGGTTACATCATCATCATCTTCGCCGCCTCCGCCGCCACCACTATCTCTGTTACATCATCACCTCCAACACCACCACTATCTTTCTTATCATGATCACTGCCACTGCAATAACTGTAACCTCCATCAGCAAGGTACAATGTAATGGGTTTACCCATCCCCCCCCCCCTCGTTACCACCAAAATATAAAGAATTCCATCGGGGCCTCACACATTGGCCAGTTAGTCAATCGTGTAGTATTTAGTTCATCATCATCATTTTAATGTCTGCTTTTCTGTGATCACCTGGGTAGGATGGAATTTATTGAAGCATATTTTTCTAGGACTGGACGCCCTTCCTGTCACCTA
>NC_043021.1:18960574-18970574 GCF_006345805.1 Octopus sinensis | reverse complement strand
CCTTCTTTCAGTTTCCGTCTACCAAATCCACTCACAAGGCATTGGTCGGCCCGGGGCTATAGCAGAAGACACTTGCCCAAGATGCCACGCAGTAGGACTGAACCCGGAACCATGTGGTTGGTAAGCAAGCTACTTACCACACAGCCACTCCTGCGCCTATATATATACAAACATATAAATATGTGTGTGTGTGTGTTTCTCTACATATAGAGATACACACACACATTCTTTTTTTCTTTTACTGGTTTCAGTCATTTGACTGTGGCCATGCTGGAGCACCACCTTAAGGGATTTTAGTTAAAGAAATCGACCCAGGGCTGGTACTTTGTAGGCTTAGTACTTATTCTATCAGTCTCTTATGCTGAACTGCTAGGTTATGAGGCATAAACACACCAGCATTGGTTGTCAAGCAGTGACGGGAGGGGGGCAAAGAGGCATACATATAAACACATACATATATATATATATATACATACATTATACACACACACACACACAACAGGCATCTTTCAGTTTCTGTCTACCAATCCACTCACAAGGCATTGGTCGGCCCGGGGCTATAGCAGAAGACACTTGCCCAAGATGCCACGCAGTAGGACTGAACCCGGAACCATGTGGTTGGTAAGCAAGCTACTTACCACACAGCCACTCCTGCGCCTATATATATACAAACATATAAATATGTGTGTGTGTGTGTTTCTCTACATATAGAGATACACACACACATTCTTTTTTTCTTTTACTGGTTTCAGTCATTTGACTGTGGCCATGCTGGAGCACCACCTTAAGGGATTTTAGTTAAAGAAATCGACCCAGGGCTGGTACTTTGTAGGCTTAGTACTTATTCTATCAGTCTCTTATGCTGAACTGCTAGGTTATGAGGGCATAAACACACCAGCATTGGTTGTCAAGCAGTGACGGGAGGGGGGCAAAGAGGCATACATATAAACACATACATATATATATATATATACATACATTATACACACACACACACACAACAGGCATCTTTCAGTTTCTGTCTACCAAATCCACTCACAAGACTTTGGTTGGCCTGAGGCTATAGTAGAAGACACTTGCCCAAGACGCTACACAATGGGATTGAACCCGGAACCATGTGGTTGGGAAACAAGCTTCTTACCACACAACCACTTGTTTTTTATTTCTTAAATATGTTTCAGTCCAAAGGCTGTGGCCATGCTGGAGCACCACCAATATAATCACCTTATCAGTGGCCATTCTTGTACGAATAGCTTTTGGTGAAGGAGCGAGGTCAATACAGCTGCCCTCTTTTGAGTTTCTTGCTGGGATATAGGTTCACATGGGACCTTGGACAGCAGATCAAGTTGTCTCTTGAAAGCATCAACCCCTACTTCATGAAAATTTGATATTTTGGCAAGGCATTAAATAGCTGTGAGGCCTTGAATCCCAAGTTACTGCACTACATGATCCTCGTTCTAGACGGAATAGCTGGAACCTTTGGAACAGTGGAATGGCATCCAGTTTGGGGGTAGATATAGCCCTTGATGCTAAAGTTTGGTGCTGACCCCTCCAGGATCTTTCATACACACATCACTGCATGCTTCTCCTGTCTTCTCTCCATGGAGTAGAGACATAGCTCTTTCAGTCTCTCTCCAGTAGCTCAGCTGTTCCATCGGTGCAGTCTTCCTGGCGTAGCAACACCGAACTGCTTCAAGTTCTGCTACAAATTTGATACTGTGGGGTAACTACAGTTGAGAGTAGTATTCCAGACAGCTGAGTACAAATGCCCTCCACAGAACCAGCATAAATACACACATACGCAATTGCAGCATGGAAGATGTTTATAAGCCATTTAAGAACACAAAAAAACCCCCTGTTAGATTCGCATCATTATTTTAATTTAATTTGTGTCAAAATATTTTTGGTGCTTTGAAACCGCGACCTATTCAATGACAAAACTTTGTGCTGCATCTGAGAATGTTTATATGTGTATCACATGCGGCACATAAGAGAACCATCCGAACGTGGCCATTGCCAGTGCCGTTTGCCAGCCATGCCTGGCCTCCGTGCCGGTGGCACGTAAAAAGCACCATCCGATCGTGGCCGTTTGCCAGCCTCGTCTGGCACCTGTGCCGGTGGCATGTAAAAAGCACCCACTACACTCATGGAGTGGTTGGCATTAGGAAGGGCATCCAGCCGTAGAAACATTGCCAGATCAGACTGGAGCCTGGTGCAGCCTTCTGGCTTCCCAGACTCCAGTTGCACTGTCCAACCCATACCAGCATGGAAAGCGGACGCTAAACAATGATGATGCATATTTGCAGGTATATATCTAAGACATTGTACCTATTCACCGTTACATAGTGGTGAGAGTAACAAATATGCATGTAATACACATATAACACTCTCAGATGCAACACAAAGTTTTGTGAATGAACAGTTCATAGTTTCAAAGCGATGAAAATATTTTGACACAAATTAAATTTAAATGTTGAAGTGAATCTAATGGGTTTTTTTTTGTGTGTTCCTATATGGTTTATGAACATCTTCCACGCTGCAATTGTTTTTGTTGCAGCAGATGATCTCAGATCAAGTCACTTGCTATGCAAGTACATCTCCGTAATATATATATATATATATATATCTCACGTGACCGACCAGACGATCAGATGGTCACAATGCTTTCGCATTGTTTTAGCTTCGAATGACACCACCCTGCTGGCTAATCGAGCAGGCCAACAGAAGAAAGAGTGAGAGAAAGTTGTGGCGAAAGAGTACAGCAGGGATCGCCACCACCCACTGCCGGAGCCTCGTGGAGCTTTTAGGTGTTTTCGCTCAATAAACACTCATAACACCCGGTCTGGGAATCGAAACTGCGAGTCCACTGCCCTAACCACTGGGCCATTGCGCCTCCACACACACACACACACACACACATATATATATATATATATATATATATATAGAGAGAGAGAGAGAGAGAGAGAGAGTAAATTTAAGGATAAGTAAGTTAGGCAAGTTGATATGCCAAAAAATATTAAATATATTTAATACAAAAAAAATGTACATATGTTTACATATAAAAAGGTCCAACTTACACAGAATAAAAATGGTATCAGGAATTAAAACTTTTATTCAACCCTTTAATTCCTGATATCTTGAGGACTATGAAGCGTATTCTATACAGAGAATATCTATCTCTCATCTCTATATATAAAATCTATATATATAAGACACCTGTGCCGGTGACATGTTAAAAGAAAAGCACCGTTCGAACGTGGCAGATGCCAGCACCGCCTGACTGGCGTCTGTGTTGGTGACATGTAAAAGCACCAACCGATTGTGGCCGTTTGCCTGCCTCCTCTGGCCCCTATGCCAGTGGCATGTAAAAAGCACCCACTACACTCACAGAGTGGTTGGCGTTAGGAAGGGCATCCAGCTGTAGAAACACTGCCAGATCAGACTGGAGCCTGGTGCAGCCTCCTCTCTTCCCAGACTCCGGTCGAACCGTCCAACCCATGCTAGCATGGAAAACAAATGTTAAACGATGATGATGACGATATATATATATACACGAAGGGGTGCTGAAAAGTTCCTGGCTTTGGATAAAAGAAAATTCAGGAGGATCAGTTAATAATGATTTTATTCAACATATTTCCCTTCTCAGGTTCACACACTAATTGCAGTGGTCCTTCAGTTTTTCTAAGCCCTGTAAAAGAACTCAAAAAGTTGGGCCTCCAGCCAGGCCTAAGTCTGCAAGTCAGTCCAATTCTTGTTAAC
Source organism: Octopus sinensis (assembly GCF_006345805.1). Classification (NCBI taxonomy): domain Eukaryota; kingdom Metazoa; phylum Mollusca; class Cephalopoda; order Octopoda; family Octopodidae; genus Octopus; species Octopus sinensis. The sequence goes on along the minus strand of NC_043021.1, from coordinate 18,966,812 downwards.
AATCACGTATGTAATTCTTGGCTTTCTTCTTTCATTTTTCCCATTTACTACTCTGCTTTCTCCTCACAGAATCCATAATTCATTCATTTTTTTTTCTATTTTTCTTTCTTTCTAATTAAGTGTCCAAAATATTTGAATTTTCTCTCTTTACTGGTGTCTAATAAAATATTCTTTGTTTCGCCATTCTTAGTTTTGTGTTCTGTCCATGAGATTCTCCAAAGTTTTCTTTATGCCTACATCTCAAAGACTACTAATGATCATCATCAACCTAATCGCTCTCATCTAATGCCTAGCTTCCATGTTGGCACGGATTCCATTTCATTTTACTTTTGTTTGTGTCTATGATTCCCTTCCATAGAATTGACCATCAATAACAGTTTAATAATTATTTCCTGGTTTTGATAGCCATGCTTCTTATATGTTAGTAGGCTCAACATTTCTCAAATGATATTCTTGCGATAATCACCATCATCCTAAATACAACTTTAAACTGCATCCAGTAGTAAGGGCCCTAGTTCAGGAATTCCAGCCTTTTTTTTTTTTCTTTTTTGAGGAATATGGAACCACTTCTCAGTTATTATTTTCTACTCCAGGCACAAGGCCCAAAGTTTTTGGGGAAGGGAGCCAGTCAATTAGATCAACCCCCCAGTACGCAACTGGTACTTAATTTATTGACCCCTGAAAGGATGAAAGGCAAAGTCGACCTCGGTGGAATTTGAATTCAGAGGTCATTTTGCCTTTCATCCTTTCGGGGTCGATAAATTAAGTACCAGTTGCATACTGGAGTTGATTTAATTGACTCCCCCCACCCACTCAAAAATTTCAGGTCTTGTGCCTAGAGTAGAAAAGGGACCCAGAGTAGTAGTAGCTGTGAAAGCCCCAACCATAAGTTAATTAGCATATATAGGCTTGCCTGCCTACGCATGTGAAGACTGGATCTAGTAGTGTCTACAGAAGAAACCTTCCTGGTTGAACGGAGGGGAAGGATGCTGAGGCAAGATATATTAATAAAAAGAGCAAGATGGAGCAAGTAACACATCGTGATCATCCACTGTGTCTTTCTCCATCTCCAGTTGTCTTGACTTGGTCTTGGCACTGAACTGAAAATGATCATGGACAAGAAAGTGAGGTTGATGGTGCATAACTCCTCTTTACTTAAAACAAAGTCACTGCATAACTCATCAGTCTTTAGTCATCATCAGATGACTAAACGCTCCTCATCACTTTGACAGACGAACACGAACTATACAGAACTACAACTGTCACAAGGCCCCATTTTTCAAACTTGTTTAACCTGAAAAATTTTAATCTTCAAACACAAGACCCCATTTTTCAAACTTGTTTAACCTGAAAAATTTTAATCTTCAAACACAAGACCCCATTTTTCAAACTTGTTTAACCTGAAAAATTTTAATCTTCAAACACAAGACCCCATTTTTCAAACTTGTTTAACCTGAAAAATTTTAATCTTCAAACACAAGACCCCATTTTTCAAACTTGTTTAACCTGAAAAATTTTAATCTTCAAACACAAGGCCCCATTTTTCAAACTTGTTTAACCTGAAAAATTTTAATCTTCAAACACAAGACCCCATTTTTCAAACTTGTTTAACCTGAAAAATTTTAATCTTCAAACACAAGACCCCATTTTTCAAACTTGTTTAACCTGAAAAATTTTAATCTTCAAACACAAGGCCCCATTTTTCAAACTTGTTTAACCTGAAAAATTTTAATCTTCAACACAAGACCCCATTTTTTCAAACTTGTTTAACCTGAAAAATTTTAATCTTCAAACACAAGGCCCCATTTTTCAAACTTGTTTAACCTGAAAAATTTTAATCTTCAAACACAAGGCCCCATTTTTCAAACTTGTTTAACCTGAAAATTTTAATCTTCAAACACAAGACCCCATTTTTCAAACTTGTTTAACCTGAAAATTTTAATCTTCAACACAAGACCCCATTTTTCAAACTTGTTTAACCTGAAAATTTTAATCTTCAAACACAAGGCCCCATTTTTCAAACTTGTTTAACCTGAAAAATTTTAATCTTCAAACACAAGGCCCCATTTTTCAAACTTGTTTAACCTGAAAAATTTTAATCTTCAAACACAAGACCCCATTTTTCAAACTTGTTTAACCTGAAAAATTTTAATCTTCAAACCCTTTTGAAAGAAACCAATTTCGTTTTAAGTTTTTTGTTTTCATGTTTGGTTTCTTTCAAACACTACCAGAATGGTGTCAATATAATCCACGGCTGACCTTTTCCAGGCAATGTTTTTATGTCATGGCTGTTTATAAGAACGAGGAATACATAAATTTTCTAAAACAAGTGATATTATTGCATGTGTGTGTGTGTGTGTGTTTTCATTGTTTGGTTTATGTTACTGCATGTAGCACAAATACAGGGAGATGGTTTGAACTTGGGACCAATTATTCCAATAGATAATACACAAGGCCATCACGCTCTTATATTACAGGGAGTACAATATATGTTTCTTTACTACCCACAAGGGGCTAAACATAGAGGGGACAAACAAGGACAGAGAAACGGATTAAGTCGATTACATCGGCCCCAGTGCGTAACTGGTACTTAATTTATCGACCCCGAAAGGATGAAAGGCAAAGTCAACCTCGGCGGAATTTGAACTCAGAACGTAGCGACGGGCGAAATACTGCGAAGCACTTCGCCCGGTGTGCTAATGTCTCTGCCAGCTTGGCGCCTTACACAGGGAGTACAATATAATTTCAACATATACATACATACATACATATATGTGTGTGTGTATATGTACATAAGTATATATATGTGTGTGTATGTATATATATATATATATATATATATATACACACAGGGAGAGTTTACGAAAAAAACAAAAGATGAAGACAGGTGGTGTACAAAACAAACAGATGTATTAGCATAACGTTCAGGAATAGAAAAAGTCTTTTACTTTCGAGCCTACGCTCTTCTACAGAAAGGGACACAGAAAAAACAAGGAGACACATCCATATGTGTGTGTATACATATATGTATGGGTGTGTGTGCGTGTGTATATACATTAATATTGAACAATCAGAATGGGAGCTCAACAGTGCATTGGTGAATAAAAATTCTCAATTAACGGGTTATGAGGCTACCATTGGTTTCATGTTAAGAGAGGAATCCCTTATCAATTATCAAACCTGCCAAACTGAACATCAGTGTTCGCATCCATCTTGTATGCATATATATATGTGTGTGTGTATATATATATATATACCGGAGTAAACACATAAATGTGAAACAAGGTGGAAAAAAGAGTACTCAAATACCAGGGGTAGAGTAATATCTAAAAGCAGCAGAAAATTCAACAAAACCTGTTACTCTGAGTTTCACGTTCCCGTTCGTTGGGCAGCTTTTGCTAGAATCGGACAGTTTTTTTCTAGCAAAAACTGTCCGACGAACGGGAACGTGAAACTCAGAGTAACAGGTCTTGTTGAATTTTCTACTGCTTTTAAATAAAGTATATATATATATATATATATATACGCAGGAGTGGCTGTGTGGTAAGTAGCTTGCTAACCAACCACATGGTTCCGGGTTCAGTCCCACTGCGTGGCATCTTGGGCAAGTGTCTTCTGCTATAGCCCCGGGCCGACCAATGCCTTGTGAGTGGATTTGGTAGACAGAAACTGAAAAAAGCCTGTCGTATATATGTATATATATATATGTGTGTGTGTGTGTATATGGGTTTGTGTGCCTGTGTTTGTCCCCCTAGCATTGCTTGACAACCGATGCTGGTGTGTTTACGTCCCCGTCACTTAGCGGTTCGGCAAAAGAGACCGATAAAATAAGTACTGGGCTTACAAAGAATAAGTCCTGGGGTCGATTTGCTCGACTAAAGGCGGTGCTCCAGCATGGCCGCAGTCAAATGGCTGAAACAAGTAAAAGAGTAAGAGTAATATATATGCATGTGTGAATACCACACCTGTTTTGCTACTAATTATTTTGGTATGTGTGTATTTGTATCTTGTCTTGACGTCACATGATGGTTGTAAACGAACATCACTGTTATGCAAGCCATGTTGTTCGCTTCCAGTCTTCTGTGAGAAACATGTCTGGGCCACAGAGCGAGAAATGGCCTTTGCTTGGAACAGAAAGAGCATCTTGCTGTAGAAAACTCGCTTAAAGAAATCCCGTCTGACTCATGCGAGCATGGGAAAGTAAGCTGCTGCTTCTCACAGGTTGAACGACCCCTATCTTCGAGGCTCTTGGTGACCGGCTTGTACAAACAGCGCATCGGTTGTCATTAGGAAACAAGCCAGTACAACAGCACGTAAGGTGTCTTTAGGAAACATGCCAACCTTGTCTCAGCTCTGAACTATTTTCAAACACACCTGAACAGGATTCAAAAGGAAACACATACTCTGACTCTCTCTCTCTCTCTCTCTCTCTCACTTGCTCTCTCTTACTCCTTCTATTTTGCTCTCTACATCATAATACACACACACACACACACACACACACACACACATGCAGAATCATTCAATAATCAAGTACACAACACAAACAATTTTATTTAACCCTTCCACTGCGAAATTAAATTTCAGGTGCAGGAGTGGCTGTGTGGTAAGTAGCTTGCTAACCAACCACATGGTTCCGGGTTCAGTCCCACTGCGTGGCATCTTGGCAAGTGTCTTCTGCTATAGCCCCGAGCCGACCAATGCCTTGTGAGTGGATTTGGTAGACAGAAACTGAAAGAAGCCTGTCGTATATATATGTATGTGTGTGTGTTTGTGTGTCTGTGTTTGTCCCCCTAGCATTGCTTGACAACCGATGCTGGTGTGTTACGTCCCCGTCACTTAGCGGTTCGGCAAAAGAGACCGATAAAATAAGTACTGGGCTTACAAAGAATAAGTCCTGGGGTCGATTTGCTCGACTAAAGGCGGTGCTCCAGCATGGCCGCAGTCAAATGGCTGAAACAAGTAAAAGAGTAAGAGTAATATATATGCATGTGTGAATACCACACCTGTTTTGCTACTAATTATTTTGGTATGTGTGTATTTGTATCTTTGTCTTGACGTCACATGATGGTTGTAAACGAACATCACTGTTATGCAAGCCATGTTGTTCGCTTCCAGTCTTCTGTGAGAAACATGTCTGGGCCACAGAGCGAGAAATGGCCTTTGCTTGGAAACAGAAAGAGCATCTTGCTGTAGAAAACTCGCTTAAAGAAATCCCGTCTGACTCATGCGAGCATGGGAAAGTAAGCTGCTGCTTCTCACAGGTTGAACGACCCCTATCTTCGAGGCTCTTGGTGACCGGCTTGTACAAACAGCGCATCGGTTGTCATTAGGAAACAAGCCAGTACAAACAGCACGTAAGGTGTCTTTAGGAAACATGCCAACCTTGTCTCAGCTCTGAACTATTTTCAAACACACCTGAACAGGATTCAAAAGGAAACACATACTCTGACTCTCTCTCTCTCTCTCTCTCACTTGCTCTCTCTTACTCCTTCTATTTTGCTCTCTACATCATAATACACACACACACACACACACACACACACACACATGCAGAATCATTCAATAATCAAGTACACAACACAAACAATTTTATTTAACCCTTCCACTGCGAAATTAAATTTCAGGTGCAGGAGTGGCTGTGTGGTAAGTAGCTTGCTAACCAACCACATGGTTCCGGGTTCAGTCCCACTGCGTGGCATCTTGGGCAAGTGTCTTCTGCTATAGCCCCGAGCCGACCAATGCCTTGTGAGTGGATTTGGTAGACAGAAACTGAAAGAAGCCTGTCGTATATATATGTATGTGTGTGTGTTTGTGTGTCTGTGTTTGTCCCCCTAGCATTGCTTGACAACCGATGCTGGTGTGTTTACGTCCCCGTCACTTAGCGGTTCGGCAAAAGAGACCGATAGAATAAGTACTAGGCTTACAAAGAATAAGTCTCGGGGTTGATTTGCTTGACTAAAGGCGGTGCTCCAGCATGGCCACAGTCAAATGACTGAAACAAGTAGCTACCAAAAAACAGAATTGGTATTTTTTCTGCAAGTCCTGTTGTCTCAATACAACTTGACATATCTCTTTTGCTCTTTAACTTGTTTCAGTCATTTATTTGGCTGTGGCCTCACTGGAGCACCACCTTTTAGTCAAAGAGATCGACCCCCTGGACTTATTCTTTGTAATCCTGGTGCTTATTCTATCAGTCTCTGCGGCTGAACCGCTAAGTTATAGGGATGTAAACACA
>NC_043021.1:18915574-18953074 GCF_006345805.1 Octopus sinensis | reverse complement strand
AAAGGTGACCACAATTCCAGCCCATCAAGGAATTTTGGTAATCAAGTATCGAAATGATTATCGTACAAAGACATTGGTTGTCTAGGAGATATATAATTGAAGACATTTGCCAGAGGTGCTGTGCAGTGGGATTGAACCTGAAACAATGTAGGTGCAAAGTGAACTTCATAACCACACGGCAATGCCTGTCACTATTTCTTTCTTACTTACTCTTTTACTTGTTTTAAGTCTTTTGACTGTGGCCATGCTGGAGCATCACCTTTAGTTGAGCAAATCGACCCCAGGACTTTTAAAAGGCTTTGGTCGGCCCGAGGCTATAGTAGAAGACACTTGCCCATGGTGCCACGCAGCGGGACTGAACCTGGAACCATGTGGTTGGTAAGCAAGCTACTTTATTTCATGAAAATTCACCATTAAGGCGTTACATAGAGGGGACATACAAATACAGACAAACCTATGGGGTGTAGTAGCTTAAAACGTTTTAGTATTTACAATATAATGTGTACAATATTTACAATAAAACGTTTACAAATTTAATATTGGTAGAAGCACTCCGTTGGTTATGAGGATGAGGGTTCCGGTTGATCCGAATCAACGGAACAGCCTGCTCGTGAAATTAACGTGTAAGTGGCTGAGCACTCCACAGACACATGTACCCTTAACGTAGTTCTCAGGGATATTCAGCATGACGCAGAGAGTGACAAGGCCGGCCCTTTGAAATACAGGTACAACAGAAACGAAGTAAGAGTGAGAGAGAAAGTTGTGGTGAAAGAGTACAGCAGGGATCACCACCATCCCCTGCCGGAGCCTTGTGGAGCTTTAGGTGTTTTCGCTCAATAAACACTCACAACGCCCGGTCTGGGAATCGAAACCGCGATCCTACGACCGCGAGTCCACTGCCCTAATCACTGGGCCATTGCGCCTCCACAAATTTAATATTACACAGTAGGGCAAGGAACCCAGCCATTTGGGTAGAACCTTTCACACAGCCGCTCCTGAGCTTTTTTTCTTTATTTTTTTATTTAAATATCAACTGCATAACAGACCAAACCAGATCTCAATGTATGAAACATAAAAGGACCAGACTAGGCTAGATGAAAATACACAAGACCAAGCTAAATAAGCTATTTATTTATCAAGTGTGTAACATGCCCAACCAGATCACAACGTGAGAGAAAAAGGTGTGACAAAACTGGTTAAGCCATGCAATAGAATAGAAAGGCTAGGACTGAACAAACCAGATCATATCCTAACCACAATGCTGTCAGTCACAGTTGCACACTATATGATTTCTATCTAAATGTCAGAACATGCAGCAATCTGTGGCCCTCAACCAGGGTTGTCTTAACAGTATTGTAGGCCCTGGCCAAATCAGTCACTGGCGCCCTTTAGTATTTATTAACATAGGCGCAGGAGTGGCTGTGTGGTAAGTAGCTTGCTTACCAACCACATGGTTCCGGGTTCAGTCCCACTTCGTGGCACTTTGGGCAAGTGTCTTCTACTATAGCTTCGGGCTGACCAAAGCCTTGTGAGTGGATTTGGTAGACGGAAACTGAAAGAAGCCCGTCGTATATATATATATATATATATATATATATATATATATATGTATGTATGTATATGTTTGTGTATCTGTGTTTATGCCGCCAACGTCACTTGACAATGATGCTGGTGTGTTTACATTCCCGTCACTTAGCGGTTCGGCAAGAGTGACTGATAGAATAAGTACTAGGCTTACAAAGAATAAGTCTTGGGGTCGAGTTGCTCGACTAAAGGCGTTGCTCCAGCATGGCCGCAGTCAAATGACTGAAACAAGTGAAAGAGTAAAAGAGTAAAGAGAGTAAACCACAGCATACATAGAACAGAATTGGGCCCCTAAACATGTGATGACCTCGGAGAAATCAATGCACTGGACCCCATAATATTTATGTATTAGCAGCAAGCTACAGCATGTAAAGATCAGAATTGAAGGGCCCCAGACCCACGAGGCACCTGAGCAACTGTCCAGTGCGCCCATGCCCTCAATCTATCTCTATGTGGTTGCTCGGCATGCTAGAAATAGTAGTCAAACTTTTTTTTTGTTTTTTTTTTTAATGAAAGCACCGGCAAGAATGTGTTAGATAATGAGAAGTCCTACAAAAGACAGGATCGTTGCAGCCTGGAATGCTTTTGATTGTAGGCCTGCTCGACTAGGTTTGGACCCCACCCCAAGGCGTAAATACACACTACCACCACCACCACCAAATATCTTTTGTGAATATTGCAATAACAGAAATATGGAGTGCATTAGCAGTAGTCCTGGTGGTGGTGGTGGTGGTTGCTTTTAATTGTAACTGGATCATGTAAGAGGAGGCGGGGGGGGAGAAGGACGAAGGACAACAGTGCAGAGGTAAATGTGCTGATAGCCCCCCCCCCCCCCCCCGCCGGTAAGAAAGTTCAGGAGAAAAAAATATAAATAAATTTTAAAAAATGTAAGTGGGTGGGGAGGAGAGAGAGAGAGAGAGAGGTGGGAGTGTGATAGGGGGGAGAGGGAGGAGGTGTCACAATTTAAAACCACTTTCAAAAATACCTTCTCTCTGCACACAATTGTTTCTTTTGTTCACCACCGGACATAGAAGAGTGTGTGGGAGGTAACAGAAATGTGTTTGGTAGAAGAGTGTGTGGCGGAGGGGTGGTGGTGGGTATTAGTAGTAGTAGTAAAAGCAGTAGTAGTAGTGGTGATGGTTGTCATAATAGTAGTAGTGGCAGTGAAGGTAGTTGTGGTGATGGTGGTGGTGGCGGTAATAGTAGTAGCAGCAATGGTGGTGGCAGTGGTAGTAGTAATGATGATGGTGGTTGTAGTAGTAGTGGTGGTGGTGGTAGTAAGAGGAGCAATGGTGGTGGTGATGGTTGTAGTAGTAGTAGCAGCAGCAGCAGTGGTGGTGGTAGTAGTAGTAGTGATAGTGGTGGTGGTAGTAGCAATGGTGGTGGTGCTGGTAGTATTAGTAGTATTAGTATTTGTAGTAGTAGTAAAAACAGTAGTAGTAGTGGTGGTGAAGGTAGTTGTGCTGATGGTGGTGGTGGTGGTAGTAGTGATGGTGGTGGAAGTGGTGGTGGTAGTAGTAGCGATGGTGATGGTAGTGGTGGTGGTAGTAGTAGTGGCGATGATGGTGGTGGTAAGAGGAGCAATGGTGGTGGTGGTGATGGTTGTAGTAGTAGCAGCAGCAATGGTGGTGGTGGTAGTAGTAGTGATAGTGGTGATGGTAGTAGTGGTGGTGGTAGTAGCAATGGGGGTGGTGGTAGTGGTGGTGGTGATGGTGGTGGTAGTAGTAGTAGTAGTAGTAGTAGTAGTAGTAGTAGTGGTGGTAGTAGTAGTAGTAGTAGTAGCGATGGTGGTGGAGGTGGTGGTTTAGTAGAAACAGTAGTAGTAAGGCAGTGACTGAATCAGCAGAATAGTTGTGGTATAAATTCTAAATTCCAACACCCTGCATCCTGAGTTCAAATCCAGCTGGAATTTAGTAGGTAACTTTCATCTTTGAAAACAAACACAATCAAGGTTGATAACTATGAAGTGTACCAGGCCAATACCGAAGGATTGGGGGGGGGGAGGCACAATCCTTCCTCCCCCCTCCTCCTTCCCCCTTCTCTCAATTGTATCTGTAAAAATCAGATACAATCAGTGGTGGTGATGGTGGCGGTGGTAGTAGCGATGGTGGTGATAGTAGTAGTGGTGGTGGTAGTAGTGATAGTGGTGGTTGTAGTAGCAATGGTGGTGGTGGTAGTAGTGGTGGTGATGGTAGTAGTGGTGGTGATGGTGGTGGTGGTAGTAGTGGTTGTGGTGGTGGTGGTAGTAGTGGTGGTGATGGTAGTAGTGGTGGTGATGGTGGGGTGGTAGTAGTGGTTGTGGTGTGGTGGTAGTAGTAGCGATGGTGATGGTAGTGGTGGTGGTAGTAGTAGTGGCGATGATGGTGGTGGTAAGAGGAGCAATGGTGGTGGTGGTGATGGTTGTAGTAGTAGCAGCAGCAATGGTGGTGGTGGTAGTAGTGGTTGTGGTGGTGGTGGTAGTAGTGATAGTGGTGGTTGTAGTAGCAATGGTGGTGGTGGTGGTGATGGTGGTGGTGGTGGTAGTGGTGGTGGTGATGGTGGTAGTAGTAGTAGTAGTAGTAGTAGTAGTAGTGGTGGTAGTAGTAGTAGTAGTAGTAGCGATGGTGGTGGAGGTGGTGGTGGAGGTTTAGTAGAAACAGTAGTAGTAAGGCAGTGACTGAATCAGCAGAATAGTTGTGGTATAAATTCTAAATTCCAACACCCTGCATCCTGAGTTCAAATCCAGCTGGAATTTAGTAGGTAACTTTCATCTTTGAAAACAAACACAATCAAGGTTGATAACTATGAAGTGTACCAGGCCAATACCGAAGGATTGGGGGGGTGAGGCACAATCCTTCCTCCCCCCTCCTCCTTCCCCCTTCTCTCAATTGTATCTGTAAAAATCAGATACAATCAGTGGTGGTGATGGTGGCGGTGGTAGTAGCAATGGTGGTGATAGTAGTAGTGGTGGTGGTAGTAGTGATAGTGGTGGTTGTAGTAGCAATGGTGGTGGTGGTAGTAGTGGTGGTGATGGTAGTAGTGGTGGTGATGGTGGTGGTGGTAGTAGTGGTTGTGGTGGTGGTGGTAGTAGTGGTGGTGATGGTAGTAGTGGTGGTGATGGTGGTGTGGTAGTAGTGATGGTGGTGGAAGTGGTGGTGGTAGTAGTAGCGATGGTGATGGTAGTGGTGGTGGTAGTAGTAGTGGCGATGATGGTGGTGGTAAGAGGAGCAATGGTGGTGGTGGTGATGGTTGTAGTAGTAGCAGCAGCAATGGTGGTGGTGGTAGTAGTAGTGATAGTGGTGATGGTAGTAGTGGTGGTGGTAGTAGCAATGGGGGTGGTGGTAGTAGTGGTGGTGGTGGTGGTGGTGGTGATGGTGGTGGTAGTAGTAGTAGTAGTAGTAGTAGTAGTAGTAGTGGTGGTAGTAGTAGTAGTAGTAGTAGCGATGGTGGTGGAGGTGGTGGTGGAGGTTAGTAGAAACAGTAGTAGTAAGGCAGTGACTGAATCAGCAGAATAGTTGTGGTATAATTCTAAATTCCAACACCCTGCATCCTGAGTTCAAATCCAGCTGGAATTTAGTAGGTAACTTTCATCTTTGAAAACAAACACAATCAAGGTTGATAACTATGAAGTGTACCAGGCCAATACCGAAGGATTGGGGGGGGGGAGGCACAATCCTTCCTCCCCCCTCCTCCTTCCCCCTTCTCTCAATTGTATCTGTAAAAATCAGATACAATCAGTGGTGGTGATGGTGGCGGTGGTAGTAGCGATGGTGGTGATAGTAGTAGTGGTGGTGGTAGTAGTGATAGTGGTGGTTGTAGTAGCAATGGTGGTGGTGGTAGTAGTGGTGGTGATGGTAGTAGTGGTGGTGATGGTGGTGGTGGTAGTAGTGGTTGTGGTGGTGGTGGTAGTAGTGGTGGTGATGGTAGTAGTGGTGGTGATGGTGGTGGTGGTAGTAGTGGTTGTGGTGGTGGTGGTAGTAGTGGTGGTGATGGTGGTGGTGGTAGTAGTGGTTGTGCTGGTGGTGGTAGTAGTAGAGACCCAGTGTCGGTGATCTAGCACTTGGAGATTTGTGTAAAGGAAGAAGGCGAAGGAAAGTGCCTGTGGAATACTCTACCACTCCCTAACTTCATGATTAAGGGGATTCCGATGGGTGGGCAGAACAACTGAATGCTCCACACCCAAGAGCAATGGCAAAATCTGCCCCTGCTGCTGCCACCATCACCACCATTAGGGGGTATTCTTTTACTTGTTTCAGGAATTTGACTGCGGCCATGCTGCAGCACCGCCATGAAGTGTTTTAGTTAAACAAATTAACCCCAGGCCTTACTTTTTTTAAAGCCTAGCACTTATTCTATCGGGGCCCTGTTGCTGAACTGCTAAGTTATGGCGACCTAAATACACCAACACCAGTTGCCAGAATTGTTAGCACGCTGGGAAACATGCTTGGTAGCATTTCATCTGTCTTCACATTCTGAGTTCAAATGCCGCCAGGGTCGACTTTACATTTCATCCTTTCGGGATCGATAAATTAAGTATCAGTGAAACATTGGGGGTCGATGTAATCGACTAGTCTCCTCCCACCAAATTTCAGGCCTTGTACTTTTAGTAGAAAGGATTATTATTATTATTATTATTATTATTGAGTGAGAGAGCAGTGCAGGCAATCAAAGTGACACTGGGGTAAAATATACGAAGCCCAGTATACCCATCATGACTACCCGTCTGATAAGGGTACACTAGGCACATGCATCACAACCATATGTGTGCGACATGGTGATCTCATACCAAGATAAACAGCGCATGACCTTGCAGGTGGGGCCTAGTTAGAATTTTCTTCTGGTCGAGTAGCCCATCCCGCTCAAAACGTCCCTGAATAAGGGTTGTTTAAGGGGCCCAGTTAGAATCTTCTTCTGGTCGAGTAGCCCATCCCGCTCAAAAGGTCCCTGAATAAGGATTGTTTAAGGATGTTGAAAGAAACACTCATGTTTCCAGAGGTGAATTATTCAAACCCCAAAGAATCCCTCTCAACACATGGCTATGATGCTCCTCCACTACTTCTGCTCGTGATTAGAGATGCACATATCGTCAGCCACTAAGGGACATGCTCAACTGGTTAAGGTCAAACAACTGACAAGCAAATCTGTGGTATTGAGCAGAATATTTGCTGTAGCCCATCTTTTATACCAAGACAAAACAATGTACATGATAACACTTCCAGTCAGTTAAGATCAGAAGCCATGAGAGCCACTGCCTGGTACTGCATCAGGGCATTTATTATTATTATTAATATTATTATTATTATTATTATTATTATTATTATTATATTATTATTATTACTGTTATTATTTTGTTAAGATTTATTCTTTTATCAAATTCTTATTGTTTTTAATGTTTTACATATTTCTATGTAAACCCCTCCACCTCCACCACCACCACCACATACATTGTCTTTGTATTGTTCTCAATATTTTTGCAGCCCCTGTGGCCAATAAAGAAGCAATTACTATATCTACTGTTGTTGTTATTGTTGTTGTAGGTGTTATTTTTCATGCTTGTATTCCACACTCCATGTACCTCCTCTCCGACCCTTTCACTCCCCACCCGGTCGCCTTTCGTTGTTGTTGTTGTTGTAATGTCATCGCATTCTTGGCTGCCCTTCTGCTATTTGCTCTTCACTGTTGTTTATTGTTATCACTTCATTATTGGGTCCATGGGTCCTTTATTATTAATGACTCTGATTCTACTACTGACACTACAGATCTCCCCCTCCGACTCAGTCAAAAAAATATATATATATATAATGTATGTATGTATGTATGTATGTATGTATATATATATATATATATATATATATATATATATATATATATATATATATATATACACACATAAATATATATATATATATATATGTACATATGTATGTATGAATATATATATATATATATGTATGCATATATCTATATATATATATGCACATATGTATATACATATATATATATTATATATATGTATAGCTGGATGCTGCTCTTCCCATCATCAACTCTCACCTGTTTCCAAGCAGGATAATATTTCCTCATGGCCTGGCATGTTTTTGCAAACTATCGGAAGTGAGTGACACTGCTCATATGACAGTGACACTCATTTACAACTATCACATGACAGATGTCAAAAGAAAGCCACACAAACACACACACATATACATATATACAAGCATATGTGTTCGAAATTGAATTCAAAATCAAACCTCATCCGACGACTGGCACCCATGCCAACCTCCCTTCATTGGACACTAAACTCTGCTTGTGAAGACCTGTCGGGGCAAGTGAAATCAGAATCGAAATTGAACCAATCCTATGACTGGCACCCGGCAGTTGCCAGTGCCACTGGACTGACTCCTGTGCAGTGGCAAGTAAAGAAACACCGTTTCGACGCTGTGCTTGAGGAGATCTATTGAGTCAAGTACATCAACATCAAAAATCAATGGAAATTGTAGTTGTGATCCCTGTGCCGGTGACATGTAAAAAGCACCATCCAAACGTGGCCGATGCCAGCACTGCCTCGACTGGCTTCTGTGCTGGTGGCACGTAAAAAACACCATCCGAACGTGGCTGATGCCAGCGCCGCCTTGACTGGCTTCCGTGCCAGTGGCACGTAAAAAGCACCAATCCGATCGTGGCCGCTGCCAGCCTCCGGTGGCACGTAAAAACACTGCCAGATCAGACTGGAGCCTGGTGCAGCCTTCTGGCTTCCCAGATCCCGGTCGAACCGTCCAACCCATGGAAAACGGACGTTAAACGATGATGATGATGATGATGATGATGATGATGTACGAGGGGCTTCTTTCAGTCAGTTTCTGCCAACCAAAGCTACTCACAAATCTTTGGGCAGCCCAAGACTAAACTAGAAGACACTTGCCCAAAATAACCATCAGAACCATGTGGTTCGGAAGAAAACTTACTCCCACACAACCATCCCTGCACCTATACATATATATAATTTAAGTAAGATTCTGTTGAATAAAGTACTTAAATTGAGACCCCTTGCTAGGTTGGTATAATCTGCACGTGCAAACGATATTAATTGAATACTGAATATGAAGACCCCATGCAGAGGTGTTTGTCCCTGATATTCATGTTGTGTGTGCAGACAACACAACCCAACTAAGTGAAGATATCTGCTCTTGGTAACTCAGACCTGTACTTTTTATAAAGGTACTTTCTATAGTATTTCTAAAGTTCAAATACCAAGTTAGGTGAATAAAATACAAACGAGTAACAAAGATGTACAGGTGTGAATCCATTATGGTCATTTCATTCTACATAAAACCTTCTAAATGTAAGTAACTAGGTCACCACTCTTTTTATTCTGACGGCCACCATTTCCTCTGCCCTTCTCCAAACTATAGTAGACTTAACAAGGTATGCATTATTTTCTGAACTCATTCTGCCACAGATATGACAAAAGAAACGAGGTAAATATTCTGAGCTCTGTTATTGATGAGAATATGTTAAGGAAATGGTTATATGCTTTGTGTCTGGAGTCTATGTGGTCGTCTGACGAGAAACGGTTTCTTTCAAATGATATAATGTTTTCATTAAGCAATTAAAGGAGTCTCTTGAAACAGCCGTAATGAATTGATACCTGCACATCTTTGTTACTCATTTATATATATATATGTGTGTGTGTGTGTGTATATATATATATGTATATATATACATGTATATATATATATATATATATATATATATATATATATATATATATATATATATATGTGTATATATATATATATATTATATATATATATATATATATGTATGTATATATATATATAATATATATATACACAATATATGTATGTATGTATGTATATATATATATGTGTATATATATATATATGTATATATATATATAATATATATATATATATATATATATATATATATATACACACACACATATACATACAAACATACACTTGAATGGTGCTTTTTTATGTGCCACCAGCATGAGAGCCAGTCAGGCGGCACTAGCAATGATCACATTCGAATGGTGCTTTTTATGTGCTACCGGCGCAGGACCAGTCAGGCAGCAATGGCATCGACCTTACTCGAATTGTGCTTTTTATGTGCCACTGGCATGGGTGCCAATCAGGTGGTACTGTCATCAGCCACGACAATGACTTCATATGCCTCAACAGGTTTTCACAAGCACAGTTTATGGCCCAATGATTGAAGGGTACTCTTAAATGGGCTGGTTATGTTGCACTGGCATAGGCCACAATTATGGTCTCACTTGGCTTGCTGGGTCTTCGCAAGCACAGAATATCTCCAAAGGTCTCGGTCACTTGTCATCGCCTCGATGATGTCCAACATTTGAAGGTTGTGCTTCACCACCTCATCCTAGGTCTTCCTGGGTCTACCTCTTCCACAGGTTCTCTCTACTGCTAGGGTGTTAAACTTTTTCGCACAGCTGTCCTCATCCATACACATATGTATATATGTATGTGCTGGTGGCACGTAAAAAGCACCCACTATACTCTCAGAGTGGTTGGCGTTAGGAAGGGCATCCAGCTGTAGAAACCTTGCCAGATTGAATTGGAGCCTAGTGCAGCCTCTTAGCTTGCTAATCCCCAGTCAAACCGTCCAACCCATGCCAGCATAAAAAGCAGACGTTAAATGATGATGATGATGATATGTACAAATGATTTGTTTATAGCGATCAAATGTATGCATTAGATTTTAGCTCACTTCTTCCATCAAATTGACGTTACCTGAACAGGTGTAAGGTGTACCACACGACAGGTGTTGAAGTGGTCGCAGAGCAACATGAGATGAAGCGGCTTGCTCAAGAGCACAAAGCACTGCTCATTCTAGGAATTGAAATCGCAATCTTGCGATCATGATTGCAATATCATAACCACAACACCATGTGTCACATATATAAAGGTGTGTTTGGAGGGACATATTATCCAGGCAGATACTGTATTAGCTCTCAATTAAGTTCCAGTTAATGGCTAACCATTGTAGCGGAAACATGTGTTGCTCATTATAATATACTGTATAATAACTGTAAAATAAATTTTGTGGCTGTACAAGCCTCCATACTCTTTACTAGCCCCCACCGTTTGTTTTTACTGTCTTGTTCTCACTGTCCTGTTTTTGTTACCACTTTCACCCTTCGCAAAAAATCCCAAATTTCATTTTAATTTGCTTTGCAGGAAGGACTGTTTCAACGAAGTCCCGTATTGTCCTTGCCTTCGAAACACGGAGTAGATGAAACAGGGACAACTGATGAAGGGGAATATTCTTTATGTTGTATGTCTCATTTCTCTGTTTGGTTTTGTCATTGTTCAAAAAAAAGTTTGTTTTCTATGTTTTTGTTTTTATGTTTTCGTTTCTCATTGTGTTCAACGTTTTTTTGATGTCCTGTACCCATATATGCATGTATATATATACATATATATGTAGGTATGTACATATATGTATGTATATATGCATATATTTATAGATTATTTATATTATATATATATATAGTTAATCCAAACATGAAAACACAAAGAGAAAATACAACAACGCGAGGACGTGGAACAAGTATAGTATTATTG
Organism: Octopus sinensis; assembly: GCF_006345805.1. Taxonomy (NCBI): domain Eukaryota; kingdom Metazoa; phylum Mollusca; class Cephalopoda; order Octopoda; family Octopodidae; genus Octopus; species Octopus sinensis. The sequence goes on along the minus strand of NC_043021.1, from coordinate 18,941,900 downwards.
GATGCTCAGGAAAGAAGGAGGGTTTAACGCTTCAAGCGGAGCTCTTTGTCAGAAACATAGGAAAAGGAAAGATCCAAAGAAGGGAGGACAGAGGAAAAAAATCGCCAACGGTACACACGTGGTCTATATGTATATAGATTGAGGGGTCACTATAATCCTGGCTATCACCTCATTAGCACATCGTGCCAGACCATGGATGAAAAGAAGATCCATAAGACTTCTATAGATATAAATGGGATCACTACACAACTCAAAGGTAAGATCCATCATGCTTGATAAGCACCACAGAGTGAATAATAAAAGTTATGATTTAAATGAGGAAAGGAGAAGTCAATTTGACATTACAATCATTTCTGTAAATTGACAATATTTTAATTCTATATTTCATATCGTCGTCAGCATCCGTCCATCTCTAGAGACGATGGTGTAGCTCGGAAAAGGTGGTGGGTTTACAATACTGCTGGAGTGTCCTCTCCGGTCCTCTTCCCGTTGAGCTACAAGGCCTGGGCAGATTTGTATGAGGGATCAGCTGTTTCCCATGCAGTTTGATCCCCACTCTCCACGCAGCTGGTAGCTCCAAGGGAACGACGGGTCGATACAGTTTGGTACCAGATGCGTCGCAGGAGTTGCCGGTGATCACGTGTTGTGTCAGGCCGCCTTAGGGACCCCAGCTCCGGATTTTCTGTCAGGGTTTACTCCCTTAGCCTTGTAGTATTATTGGACGCTCAGGAAAGAAGGAGGGTTTAACATTTCGAGCAGAACTCATAGTCAGAAACATAGGAAAAGGAAAGATCCAAAGAAGGGAGGAAAAAGGAAAAAAATCACCAATGGTACACACGTGGTCTATATGTATATAGATTGAGGGGTCACTATAATCCTGGCTATCACCTCATTAGCACATCGTGCCAGACCATGGATGTAAAGGAGATCCATAAGACTTCATTAGATATAAATGGGATCACTACACAACTCAAAAGTGAGATCCATCAGCGGAGGTTTGAAATCGGAGTTTCCCTCTCCCAGTTGGGCTGCTAGTCAAGGCTACGGAGTCCCAACTACTCGAAGCAACTGGTTTTAAGGCACCAGTGACTCGCCTTTGCCCCTTCTCCTGTCAGTGGGAACAGTTTCACCGCGGGAAGGCCAGGAGTTGGACTTGACTATATTTCATATAGTGTTATGCTATCCATGCAATGTTATATAATACATGCTCAGTGGTTAGAGCGTCGAGCTTACAATCGTGAGGTTGTGAGCTCGAATCCCGGACCGGGCTGCGTGTTGTGTTCTTGAGCAAGACACCTTATTTCATGTTGCTCCAGTTCACTCAGCTGTAGAAATAAGTTGTGACATCACTGGTGCCAAGCTGTACCTGCCCTTGCCTTTCCCTTTGAACAACATCAGTGGCATGGAGAGGGGAGGCTGGCATGCATGGGTGACTGCTGGTTTTCCATAAAACAACCTTGCCCAGACTTGTGCCTCAGAGGGTAACTCTCTAGGTGCAAACCCATGGTCAGTGTCTGTCCGAAGGGGGTCACCACATAGTGTATGGTAATGTGTAATAATTCTAAAGTCCATTCATTTCTCCAGACGTCATGATTTGAAGGTAGCAGCAACCAAGTGAATGTTTAGGGAAGAGATCATTTGGGTGTGTCTGAATATGTAAATAGAACAAACACATATAGCTTCCACTTGATATCCCGGATCGGTTTTTCAAACAATAAATCTTTATAAAAGGTATACAGGTAAGGCAAAATAAATTTAAAATAAAGTCAGTTGGAATTTATCTTATAGGTCAAAGCATTAACCGCAAAATGTCTGTAACCCATTTAATGACTTTTGTGATGACAATAGCAGTAAGATAAAATTCTCTAAAAGGACTTACTCTTTAGTCTTTTACTTGTTTCAGTCATTTGACTGTGGCCATGCTGGAGCACAGCCTTTAGTTGAGCACATCGACCCCAGGATTTATTCTTTGTAAGCCTAGTACTTATTCTATCGGTCTCTTTTGCCGAGCTGCTAACTTACAGGGACGTAAACACACCAGCATCGGTTGTCAAGCGATGTTGGGGGAACATAGACACACAAACATACCCACACACATACATACATATATATATATATATATATATATATATATATATAAAATATTATTTGAGACAAAACCACTATTTTGCAAAACAAACAAGGAAAGACTTAATCAATACATAAAATTTAATAAATAGTCATTAAATAGTTATTAAATTTTATGTATTGATTAAGTCTTTCCTTGTTTGTTTTGCAAAATAGTGGTTTTGTCTCAAATAATATTTTATAATATTTTACTATAAAATTGGATTTAATCCTAAATCTGATTTTTTTTCCCTGTAAATTTGGATATATTCCCTAATATTTATTATTATATATATATATATATATATATGACGGGCTTCTTTCAGTTTCCATCTACCAAATCCACTCACAATGCTTTGGTCGGCCCGAGGCTATAGTAGAAGACACTTGCCCAAGGTGCCATGCAGTGGGACTGAACCTGGAACCATGTGGTTGGTAAGCAAGCTACTTACCACACAGCCACTCCTACACCTATTTTAATTCACTCACCCCTTTCTCCTATAGTTCCATCAAGACCACACACTCATCAACATATACAAATACACACACTAACACAAAAACATCCACATACATTCTCTCTATTTCTCTCACACACAGAAAGATGGATAGATTGTTATTTCATTCTCATGCTGTCCTCAATATCTGAGGCTCTTGTGACCAATTAAAGAAATTATAATTATTATATATTTATTTATTGCTCACAGGGGGCTAAACACAGAAGGGACAAACAAGGACAGACAAAGGGATTAAGTCAATTACATCGACCCAGTGCATAACTGGTACTTATTTAATCAACCCCGAAAGGATGAAAGGCAAAGTCAATCTCAGCGGAATTTGAACTCAGAACATGGCAGCAGACGAAATGCCGCTAAGCATTTCGCCTGGCATGCTAACGTTTCTGCCAGCTCGCCGCCTTAAATTATAATAATATTATTATAATTATAATTATTATTGATGAGTGCTAAGTTCAAATTCTACAGAGATCCTGTAGTTTACCTTTCATCCTCCTGGGGTCAGTGAAATAACCATTAAACACTGGGGTCAATTACATTAATCATTCTCTTCCTCAAAACTGTGGGGCCAAGTGTCAAGCAGACACTAACTCAGAAAAGGGTCAGTCAGAGTTGGTGAAGGCATACATTCATCATCATCATTTAACATCCACTTTCCTATGCTGGTTGGATGGTTTGACTGAAAACTGGTAAGCCAGGAAGCTGCACCAGGTTCCACTCTGACTTGGCATAGCTTATCCAGCTGGATGCCCTTCCTAACGCCAACCACTCAAAGAGTGTAGTGGGTGCTTTTTACATACCACTGGCACAGGTGCCAGTTATGAAACAGCAGCATCAGCCATGACTACAGTCTCACTTGGCTTGATAGGTCTTCTCAAGCATGGTATACTGCCAAAAGTCTCAGTCATTTGTCCACTTGACCAATGTGGTTTGTCCCAGTTTTCATCTAACCTGGCTGGGGCATCTCCTTTTTAATGGACAGGACGTATTCCACTTGTCACAAAGAACAATTTACTACCAACTGCTCACCTATGTGTTATCCTTGCTAATACCTATTTCTTTACTACCCACAAAGGGCTAAACACAGAGGGGACAAACAAGGACAGACACACGAATTAAGTCATTACATCGACACCAGTGCGTAACGGGTACTTAATTTATCAACCCCAAAAGGATGAAAGGCAAAGTTGACCTCGGCGGAATTTGAACTCAGAACGCAGCGGTGGACGAAATACCACAAAGCATTTCGCCCGACGTGCTAACGATTAGGCCAGCTCACCGCCTTGATCCTTGCTAATACCAAACTGCCAGAGTTTGCCCTTAGGGTTAGGGTTCACATTATTCTGTCAAAAGTAACACTTATTTATTCACATCGGCTCTAATTAATCATACGTTAACTTACAGCTTTCAGATTTTGATGACGTAATTGTTATTAGAATGGTATTGTAAGGTTGGTGTGAAAGGCCAGATCTGGCCAGTTTGAACATAGAACAGGTAGAATATTTGGTCAAATATGGCACGTGTATATGTGTAATATATATATATATATATATTGTATTATATACATTATCTTCATCATCTAGTGTCTGTCTTCCATGCTACCATGGGTTAAACAGTTTCACTGGAACTGTAAACCATTGAGTTTAATTTGGCATGGTTTCTATGGCTGGATGTCTTTCCTAACGACAACCTCACCAAGAGTGTAGTGGGTGCCTTTTCATCCGGGCTGTGGAGTCAGGGTCAGTAAAACTATACCGACTCTGATTCCGATTCACAATCTCTTTATTCTTTAACCCTTTCGTTACCAACCCAGCTGAAACCGGCTCTGGTTCTGTAGTACAAATGTCTTGTTTTCATAAGTTCTGAATTAAAATCTTCCACCAAACCTTAGTCATAATTTATGTTCCTAACACTAGCTTAATGATAACTAAGTTATTTTGCTAAATTCTTTGTTATATTTCAAGTAATGGAAGGAAACAGAGCATCTCAACAGAAATATGGCAAGAAAAGGGTTAAAATATATAATAGAGAAACAATTCTTAACCCTTTCAATACCAACCTGGCTGAAACTGGCTCTGGCTCTGAGTACAAATGTCTTGTTTTCATAAGTTTTGAATTAAAATCTTCCACCAAGCCTTAGTCACAATTTATGTTCCTAACACTAGCTTAATGATAACTAAGTTATTTTACTAAATTCTTTGCGATATCTAAAGTAATTGAAAGAAACACAGAGCATCTCAAAATAAATACGGTAACGAAAGGGTTAATATAAACCAGTTATAACATATAAGCTTAGTCAAAGTACAAACGTATACATATGCTTTATGAGATATGTAGACCACAATCACTTAATTACATAAAGGGGAGTCAGGTGCCAATAGTACAGGAGTCAGAGTCGGACTCAAAAGCCCTACTTTTCGTGTAAGTGGCACAGGTGCCTTTTACGTGTCACCAGCACAGATGCGTTTAATGTATTTTTGGCATTGGCCACAGCTATAATTTCTCTCAGCTTGATGTGTCTTCTCAAGCACAGCAAATTGCCAAAGGTCACGATCACTTGTCATCGCCTTCCATGAGGTTCAACATGCATATATTGTATATGTAATAATTAAATTATGTCATGCATTTTATTGTTTTTTGGTGTGCATGTGATTTCCCCCCAGGCTATGGGAGAAATTGTCTTGCATGAAACGAGGTCCATCATGCAAAACAAGGTTGGGGATCATTGCTACATATACCTTTATTCTTTCACTTGCCTCAGTCATTTGACTGTGGCCATGCTGGAGCACAGCCTTTAGTCAAGCAAATCGACCCCAGGACTTATTCTTTGTAAGCCTAGTACTTATTCTATCGGTCCCTTTTGCTGAACCGCTAAGTTACGGGGATGTAAACATACCAGCATCGGTTGTCAAGCGATGCTGGGGGGACAAACGCAGACACACAAACATACATACATACATACATATATATATATATATATATATATATATAATATATATATATATATATTTATACACATAAAATACTAAAGGGTTTTAGTTGAAGAAATCGACCCCTGGAACTATTCTTTGAAAGCCTAGTACTTATTCTAATGGTCTCATTCCCCAAACTGTTAAGTTACAGGGATGTAAACACACCAAGACTGGTTGTCACACATGCGTGGATGTGCACACGCACACAGGCACACGCACACAGGCACACACACACACAGACACACACACGCACAATAGGTTTCTTTCAGTTTCCATCTACCAAATTCACTTGCAAGGCTTTGGTCAGCCTGAAGCTATATAGTTGAAAACACTTGTCCAAGGTTTCACATAGTGGGACTGAACCCAGGACCATGTGGTTGGGAAGCAAGCTTCTTACCACACAGCTATGCCTGTGCCTGTGGTGGTTATAGTAAAACAGATTGCATAGAGGGCAACACTGAAAGGTTCACAACGATGGTGGAGATTGTGGTGGTGGTGATGGCTACTATGGTATTATTTCTCATGTCCTAGAAAGGGAGTTGGTGATGGCAACAGTGGTGGAGGTGGAGGTGGTGGTGGTATAGAGATGGTCTTTATCACAGATGTTACAGAGGTGTCTGTGATGGTGGTGGTGGTGACAATGGTATTATCATCAGTAACATCACATGGTGATGGGGAGGTGGTTGTAGCTAGTGGTTGTGGTTACAATGACATTATCATTAATATCATATAGGTGGCAGTGGAGGTGGTGGTGCTGGCGATGATTGTGGTGGTGGTGGTGTGGTGGTGGTGGTAATGATTGCGATGGTAAGAACACTAATGTCAAAGAGATGGTGATGCTAGAGGTGGAGATGGTGGTGGTAGTCATGATGCAAGTATTGGTGGTTGTAGGTGGTAGCTATGATACAAGTGGTGTTGGTGATGGTGGTGGTGCTGGCGATGATTGTAGTGGTGGTGGTGGTGGTGGTGGTGGTAATGATTGCGATGGTAAGAACACTAATGTCAAAGAGATGGTGATGCTAGAGGTGGAGATGGTGGTGGTAGTCATGATGCAAGTATTGGTGGTTGTAGGTGGTAGCTATGATACAAGTGGTGTTGGTGATGGTGGTGGTTGTAGCAGGTGGTAGTGGTGACAGGTGGTAATGGTGATGTTGATGGCATTGGTGATGGTGGCCAGTGGAGGGGGTAGTATACTGATGGTGATGGTAGTGGTGCTGGTGATGGTGGTGATAGCATTAGTGATGGTTTTGGTAATGACAATGACAACAGTAGTGTTGATGGTAACGATGATGATGATAGTGGTGCTAATTAATGATGGTGGTGGTGGTGGTGGTGGTGGCTGAAGTGATGCTAAAAGTAAACTAGCTCGTTACAAAGGCTAAGCTAATGATGATAATGGCACAATGACAGAAGTGGTGGGAATGGAGGTGGGTGGGAGTTGGGTGATGGAGACAGCAAGGGGGAAAGGTGGTCATAGTTGTTTAACCCCCCAGTTAACACCTCCCCCCCTCCCGGTCTGAGCAGACCTATGATCAAAGGCATTCAAACATGCAAGGAACCTGTTGTGGATCAGGATATACAACATATTCTGCTTTAAAAGATGGTAAGGCATTGCTTTGTGGATTTCCAGGAGATTTGCCTGCTATTTCCAGCAGGTCAAGTGTCCACATATGTACCTCTTCATCGTTAGCTCATAGTGACGATTGCTGCGGTGGTGGTGTTAACAGTGATGATGATGATGATGATGACGAAGATGATGATAATGACAAAATGATGATGATGATGATGATAATGACAGTGATGACGAAGATGATGATGATGATGATGATAACGACGATGATGATGATAATGACAGCGATGACGAAGATGATGATGATGAAGATGGTGATGATGATAATGATTAAGATGATGATAACAATGATGATGATAATGACAGCGATGATGATGAAGATGGTGATGATGATGATGAAGATGATAATAACGACGATGATGATGATAATGATGACGATGATGATGAAGATGATGATTATGATGACGAAGATGGTGATGATGATCACAGGTAAGCTTCACTTTTGTCAAAAATGGTGGGGAGTGGTGAGGGGGTGGGGCAAGGCAGCATCTGAGACAGTTACAACCTCATCGTTATTGTCACAGGAGTGCGGCACTGGTACCTCTGCAGGACTGCTGCTGCTGCTCCTACTACTGCTACTACTACGACTACAGCTGGTGTCGGTTGTTGCAGCAGTAATAGCGCCATCTACTGCCTTACATCACTGCATCACATGACAGAATATACCACTTTTTCCTTCAGTCTGCAGACACGAATGTTGCCATCTTAACCATGACAATATACGTTTGAGGGGAGTTTCTATGTGGCCACTGTTCGACCAGCTAGAAATAGTAGCCAAATCTCCCTCGCTGCAAACCAAGCCTGAACGTCTTGGAATAAAAAGACACAGTGAATGATGCAGTCCCTCATCTCTCTCTGTATATATATATGTGTGTGTAGAGAGAGAGAGAGAGAGAGTGGGTGGGGGAGAAAGACATTTTATATATATATATATATATATATATATATATACATATATATATATATAACATATATATACACAATATATATATATATATAATATATATATATATATATACACACAATATATACATATAACATATATATACACAATATATATATATATATAACATATATATACACAATATATACATATAATATATTATATATAATATATGCACAATATATACATATAATATATACACAATAAATAAATAAATATATATATATAGACATTATATATATGTAAGCATGTATAAATGTGTGTGAGTGTATGCATGTATGTATATATGTATGTATATAGAAAGACAGATAGATAGGCAGATGGGATAGTCATGACTGGAATATCTGTGATGATCTACTTGCTGGGTTAAACAACAATATAGTTTACTACAGATGTAGGTTATGAGTGTACGTGAACATGCATGCATGTTTGTGTGTGAGTGCATGCTTGCGCATGTATGTGTATATGTACAGATACACATGTGTGTGAATGAATGCGTATTTATTCGAGCGTGATTGTTACCGACGTCGCCTTACTGGCACTCGAGCCCTGTGCTAGTAGGGTATTAAGAGCACCATCCAAGCGTGATCGTTGCCAGAGCGGCTATCTGGCCCCCGTGCCGGTGGCACATAAAAGACACCATTCGAGCGTGATCGTTACCAGCATAGCCTTACTGGTTCCTGTGCCGGTGTCATGTGTAAAAGATTCAAGCGAGGCTGGTGCCAGTACCGCCTGACTGGCCCCGATGCCGGTGGCATGTAAAAAGCACCCACTACACTCTCGGAGTGGTTGGCGTTAGGAAGAGCATCCAGCTGTTGAAACTCTGCCAGATCAAGATTGAAGCCTGGTGCAGCCATCTGGCTTGCCAGCCTTCAGTCAAAACCGTCCAACCCATGCTAGCATGGAAAGCAGACGTTAAACGATGATGATGATGATGATGTATGCTTATGTGCCTGCATGCTCGAGTGATCAGATGTGTATGTGTCTTTCTTGGTGTGCAAGTGAAAGACTATGTTTGTATGTAATAGTGTTATTTGATGTGTGTGTGTGTGTGCGTGCATGTATGTGTACATGTGTGATGGTAATGGCTGCCCCTTTCTTGCAGAGCTTGACCTTCTATTGTACCTATAACAACACACAACCCGGTCCAGGAATCGAACTCACAACCTCACGATCGAAAGCTTGATGCTCGAACTACCATCACATCATCATTGTTTAACATCTACTTTCCATGCTAGCATGGGTTGGATGGTTTGACATGAAGCTGACATGAAGATGACCAGTACAGAGGGCATCGGCCATAGAAACAGACATCTGTTGTGGCATGGTTTCTATGGCTGGATGCCCTTCCTATATATATATATATATATAGAGAGAGAGAGAGAGAGAGAGAGAGAGAGAAAACATTTTCTGTTTTCTTTAAATTCTGATTTTTCATAAACCTATATTTATCTCTGTCTTTACCTATAGTTTATGAGCATAATATGTTAGCATATGTATGCCTATGGTTAAATATACCCATAGTGTAATGGATACTTCTATCCCTTAGACAGTTATTTTAACATCTAACTCAATTAACCTTATAACCAGCTAAAATTGCAAAGATAATCTGGAACTTGACTGAGGAAAGAAAACTCTGAATGACCTGTCCTTGTTTTTTTGTATCGTCTGTCTGGGTGTTTTGCGTGCTTGTCCCATTTTTGTATATATAAACATGGGTGTTCTCTAAGAATGGACGATACTGCTATTTTAACCCCAGAAGGACGCCTCCTCCAGCAGGTTACCCAGTGGGTTTTGCGCTTGCTATATATTGCAAGCAGGGAGGGAACTCCTTACTATCCCAGCTATCAAGATCCTCATATATGTATGTGTGTGTGTATATTTTTGTGTATCTGTGTTTGTCCCCCCAACATCGCGTGACAATCGATGCTGGTGTGTTTACATTCCCGTAACTTAGCGGTTCGGCAAAAGAGACCGATAGAATAAGTACTAAGCTTACAGAGAATAAGTCCTTTTGCCAAACCGCTAAGTTACAGGGACATAAACACACCAGCATCGGTTGTCAAGCGCTGTCGGGGGGACAAACACAGACACACAAACATATACACGCATGTACATATATACATATGTACAACAGGCTTCTTTCAGTTTCCATCTACCAAATCCATTCACAAGGCTTTGGTCAGTCCGAGGCTATAGTAGAAGACACTTGCCCATGTGGTTGGTAAGCAAACTACCTTACCACACAGTCACTCCTACGCCTATATATATATATATATATATATATATATATATATATATATATCATCATCATTTAACATCCGTTGTCCATGCTGGCATGGGTTGGATAGTATGACTGGGTTGGCACACTGGAAGGCTACACAAGACTCCAGTCTGATTTGGCATAGTTTGCTAAGGCTGGATGTCCTTCCTAACGCCAACCACTCCAAGAGTGTAATGGGTGCTTTTACATGCCATTTGCGTGACACCAGAGTGTGTTTACGTGCCACCAGTATGGATGCCAATTTACATGACACCGGTATCTGCTACAACTGCGAGCTGGCAGAATCGTTAGCACACCGGGCGAAATGCGTAGCCGTATTTCGTCTGCCGCTACGTTGTGAGTTCAAATTCCGCCGAGGTCGACTTTGCCTATCATCCTTTCGGGGGTTGATAAATTAAGTACCAGTTACGCACTGGGGTCGATGTAATCGACTTAATCCGTTTGTCTGTCCTTGTTTGTCCCCTCTGTGTTTAGCCCCTTGTGGGTAGTAAAGAAATAGGTATCTGCTATGACTGCGATTTTGCTCAGCAGAGACAGACATACAGACAGATAGAGAGATACACAAACTCACATGTATACACACACAGAGCTAGGGCAACCAAATGCTCAATTAATTATCCTCATGCTCTAATCAACATCTGAAGCTAAGAGCAATTATGTCATTAACACTCTCTACATTTATTTATTTGAGGTTGGGGCTGCACGCCATAAAGTACCCAATTATCTAACAGAATATATTATATTCAAAGTATGTGTGGGGGTGGGGCACCTCTCCGAGGTTGTACTTAGAGAAAATGGGACAGTATTCATGACCTTCATAAGATGACGCTCCCCCCAGACTGGTGGTGGTGGTGGGGAGATCAATGGAACCAGTTACATCAATAGGTCAGTGGTTGTGGTGGAGGGGGTGTGGGGGAGAGGGAACCAGGGTGTTTGTGAAGTTTAACAAAACACTAGTAGAGACCCCGGCTAACTTTCAACTATCTAAAACCGCAGTTCTCAATCACAGATCCCAGGGTTGTATACGATCCTTAAGCATCCTTCCAGTGGCCCCGATCGGCAATCTTCCCTCACCTTCATTGATTTGTTTTCTACTTTTTTTTAGTGCAGGCCCCTACAAAAAAATTAGGTTTTGGATCTGGCCAAGATATTAAATATGCTCAGAACCACTGACCTAAAAGCATCAATCTGAAAGTTCTTGGGAATGTCTTTGAATCCAAGTCAACAGGGAATATACAGAACCTATCAAAAATAGCAACCAAATCCCCTCCTACTGACTTAATCCTTTAGTGTTTAAACTGGCCAAATCCGGCCCAAATATTCTACATGTTTTATATTCAAACTGGCCATATCTAGCCTCTCACACCTAACCTACATTGACATTCTAAAAATAAACAATCACATCATTGAAACCTCAAAGCTATAAGATGATGAATGATTAATTCAAAACAAGATGAATAAAAAAGCTTTACATGAGACAGAGTAATCTGAACACTAAAGGGTTAACCCTTTTACAACAGAAATCAAATGTATCAACTCAAAATTTCATTACCCTTAACTGTGAAAAGTAGTTTTATACACTAATCTATCTTTTGTTGAGGAATGCTGCTGTCATCATCATCATCATCATCATCGTCGTCATTGTGATCATCATTTAACAACTGTTTTCCATGCTGGCATGAGTTGGACAGTTTGACATGGAGCTGGCCAGACTACAGTTGTCTCTTGTGGCATAGTTTCTACAGCAGGATGCACTTCCTGATGCCAACCACTTTACAGAGTGTGCTTCGGTGCGTTTTACGTACCACTGACACAGGTGCATTACACAGCACAAGCATGAGTGCATTCTATGTGGTACCAGCGCAGAACAATCCTTTGTGAAGATATGGGAAGTTTATTGAGCCAACATGACTTGCAGAAAATACCAATTCTATATTTTTTTTTGGTAGATATTCAACATCATTATTGGAATAACTATGAAATTCAATTTTGCAGTTAAAGAATTGAAAAAAAGAAGCTGGAATATGCAGCTTGGATGCTATCCTAGATACAATACACCTTAAACAAAGACAGGATGGCCATTACTAGAAAGCCTTTGATGATGGGTCAGCTGAATGAGGACTGACCTCATTAAACCTTTAGCATTCAACCCGGCCATATCCGGCCAAAATAGTCTACCTGTTTTATCTTCAAATCAGTCAGATCTGGCCTCTCACACCTATCCTACAATGTCATTTTAAAAATAAAGTTATATCATCGAAATCTCGAAACTATATGATAGTGCATGATGAATTCAGAATAACGTAAATCAATAAGCATTACATTTGTTAGATTAATCTGAATACTAAAGGGTTAAACAATGATGTGAACCACAATGTCACCAAAGGCTATTTCTTAATTAATCTAACAAAGTTAATGAAAGGATGTCCCTACCCATCCCTCTTAATTATCATTAACTTTTTAGCATTCAGATTTTTCTGTCAAATGTAAATTTTATCTATTCACATTTGGCGGCACGTTAAAAGCCCCATCTGAACGTGGTCGATGCCAGCGCTGCCTTGACCGACTTCTGTACCAGTGGCACATGACCTGCTGTGCTTGAGGAGACCTATTGAGTCAAGTACATCAACATCAAAATAAATATTAAATGGAAATTGTAGTTGTGATACCCATGCCAGCAGCATGTAAATAGCACCATCCGAACTTGGCCGATGCCAGCGCCACCTTGACTAGCTTCTGTGCCGGTGGCATGTAAAAAGCACCAACTGATCGTGGCTGCTGCCAGCCTCCCCTGGCACATAAAAAGCACCTACTACACTCTCGGAGTGGTTGGCGTTAGGAAGGGCATCCAGCTGTAGAAACACTGCCAGATCAGACTGGAGCCTGGTGCAGCCTTCTGGCTTCCCAGACCTCGGTCGAACCGTCCAACTCGTGCTAGCATGGAAAGCGGACGTTAAACGATGATGATGATGAATCATACATAATCTTGTAACTCTGAGATTTCGATGATGTGATTGTTTATTTTTAGAATGGCATTGTAGGGTAGGCGTGAGCATAAAATAGGTAGAATATTTTGGGATCAGATATGGATGGTCTGAATGCTAAAGGGTTAAGCCATACACTTAACTCTCATTTTAATCCTTTAACATTCAGCTCACTCTGTCAAATGTAATGTTTATTGATTTGCATTGTTTTGAATTAATCATGCATTATTTCATAGCTTTGAGAGTTCAATGATGTGATTATCTTTAGAACGACACTGTAGGGCAGGTGTGAGAGGCCAGATCTAGTTGGTTTGAACATAAAACAGATGGAATATTTGGGCCAGATATGGCTGGTTAACCCTTTAGCATTCATGTTGCTCTGTCAAATGCATCATCATCATCATCATCAGTCATCGTCCCTGGATGGGCATGAACCACCAACCTGAGCTGGCAGAGTCGTCAGCATGTCGGGCAAAATGCCTGGCGGTATTTCGTCTGTCGCTATGTTCTGAGTTCAAATTTCGCCGAGGTCGACTTTGCCTTTCGTCCTTTCGGGGTTGATTAAATAAGTACCAGTTACGCACTGGGGTTGATATAATTGACTTAATCCGTTTGTCTGTCCTTGTTTGTCGCTTCTGTGTTTAGCCCCTTGTGGGTAGTAAAGAAATAGGTATTTTGTCTGTAGCTACGTTCTGAGTTCAAATTCCGCCGAGGTCGACTTTGCCTTTCATCCTTTTGGGGTCGATTAAATAAGTACCAGTTACACACTGGGGACTTAATCTGTTTGTCTGCCGTTGTTTGTCGCTTCCGTGTTTAGCCCCTTGAGGGTAATAAAGAAATAGGTTAACAGCCAAATGCGCTAACCGATTGCGCCAAATGCCTTTTTAATCACACTGCTCCTAATTAATCATGCATTATCTAATAGCTTTGAGATTTGAATGGTGTGATTGTTTATTCTTAGGATGACATTGTAGAGTAGGCGTGAGAGGCTGGATCTGGCCCGTTTGAATATAAAACACATAGAATATTTGGGTTAGATGTGGATGGTTTAAATACAAAAGGCTTACACATTAAACAGCTGAAAGTAAAATCTAACACACACCTGAGCAAGATATGTACTACAGGTAACACTGTTGGATGATTTTTCTGGTAAGTGCTCCACATGGAAGGCTAAGTGAACCATACAGAAATAAAGTGAGGGATACAAAGAAAGTACTATAAGAGGAAAGAAAATTAAATAGCTTATTCAATCAAGTATTCTCTTATGCTCTGTTTCAGAGAGAAACAACAAAGACACAAAATAAAAACGTATGTACTGCGTAACTGAGATAATTGTATAATAGAATGACATTATATCTAAGTACGTCAGAGAGAGGGAAGAGAGAGAGAGAGAGAGAGAGAGAAATTGAGGAAAAGAGAGCGAGAGAGAACGTGCAAGCGATACTTATTCTTTTATTCTTTTACTTGTTTCAGTCATCTGACTGTGGCCATACTGGGGCACTGCCTTTAGTTGAACAAATAAATCGACCCTCCAGGACTTATTCTTTGTAAGCTTAGTACTTATTCTATCGGTCTCTTTTGCCGAACCGCTAAGTGACGGGGACCAACATCAGTTGTCAAGCAATAATGGCGGGACAAACACAGACACATACAAATACACACACACACACATATATGTACATCAGGCTTCTTTCAGTTTCCATCTACCAAATCCACTCACAAGGCTTTGGTTGGACTGAGGCTATAGTAGAAGACACTTGCCCAAGGTGCCACACAGTGGGACTGAACCCGGAATTATGTGGTTGGGAAGCAAGCTTCTTACCACACACCCACTCCTGCACCTATATATATATATATATATATATATATATATATATGCATATTCCAAAATGTAACTCTATATGGATTGTTGGTGATTTTTTCCCTCCGTCTTCCTCTGTCTCCTGTTTCTGAAGAAGAGCTTTGCTCGAAACATAAAACACCCTTTCTTTCCTTCCCTGAGCATCTGTTGATACTTTACATGTACCACGTCCTCATATTGTAGTTTTTTTCCTTCGTGTTTTTTTTTGGGTGGGGGGGGATTAATTATAGATATTAGTTGAAAGGGGGTTAAAAGTCCATACAAATGAAAATTTATGGCTAAAACTGTAAATAAAGTTGTAAAAAGTTTAATATTTTTGTTACAGTGAGTGATTTAAAATATAACCAGTTTCGATGTATCCACTTTATCAAATATCAAAAAAGAATTGTTTTGGAAGTCAAAGAGAAAAAAAGATTAGGGGTTAACAGTTTGTACCCATGTACAGGATGGTACAAAAGTCAGAGAGGTGTTGATAATAATTCATTTGTTGTTTTAAATTTATGGTACCTTAGTGTACATCTATTCCTTGGGCAGGTCCTGTGCATGTGTATCTTCTCCAGCACACTCTATATCATCTGGGAGGACCCCTCTTTGTACCCTGCCCTGACAGGTGCACAAAAGTGCTATGACCTAGTTTCAAGTCATCACGAAAGCCTTGTTCAGTATCAGCTGACCTAGTTACAATATGATACCAAAGCCTTGTTCAGTATCAGCTGACCTAGTTACAATATGATACCAAAGCCTTGTTCTGTATCAGCTGACCTAGTTACAATATGATACCAAAGCTTTGTTCAGTATCAGTTGACCTAGTTACAATATGATACCAAACATGATTCATGACTATTTGACCTAGTTACAAAACAGCATGAAGCAAAGCTCATTAGCAACTGACCTAGTTACAACACGTCACAAAGCCTTACTAACTACCAAGTGACCTAGTTGCAATATACATCAAAACAGATCTCACTACTAAACAACCTAGATACAATACAGCACCAAGCTTGGCTCACAACTGACCTAGTTACAAAATACCACCAAACTTGACTCACTATCAACTGACTCCAGTTCTGATACTTTACAAAAGCCCTGCTCACTACCAACTGACCTAGTTACCATATACCCCCAAACTTTGATCACTACAAACTGACCTACTTTCAATAGACTGCCAAGCTTGGCTCTTTACCAACTGACTTATAATAGAGTACCAAGTGTCTCTCACTATTAACTGACCTAGTTACAACACAGTATCAAACCGAGAAACCTAGTTACAACACAATATCAAACCTAGAACAGTACCAACTGACCTAGTTACACTTCATTACCAAGCCTGTCTCACTACCAACTGTACTAATTCCTACCCATCCATGAACGGTATCCAACCTGGGGTGCCTGTACCTCCTAGAGAGTGCCAGATGGTATTTTAGACCGAACAAGAAACAGAGCAAATATTTATCTTATTAAAATTACTTTTAAAAATAAGATTATTAACGAACTCTTATAAATAACTGTATTTTATAAAATAGATCAAGGATTTTATTATTCTACAAATGTACTAGAGTGACTTCGTCACAAACATTGAGGTCCTACAACAGGCAAAGGTCACCAGCATCAAAGCAACTTTGCAGAAGACACAGCTATGCTACAGTTTTTATTTCCTTGTCACTGGAATAACGGTTGCCTTTCTTTGGCCCCATGAAAGTGGGTTTGAGACAAACATTATTCCAGTGACGAGGAAGTGAAGAAGTAGCTCAAAGAACAGTCAACAGAATTTTACGGGGCAGGGATACATGCTCTCATTCGAAGGTGGAACATGCTATTGGGAGAAACGGTGACTATGTTGAGAAGTAGGGATGTGATCCACAGAGGACCAAGCTTCATTTTGATGTATGATACATGTTCCTGTGTTGGTAATTACGCCTGTCCTAAACAAAATGGCATTTACTTTTTGACTCACCCTCGTAAATTTTAAATAAAATACTGATGTACACAATTAAGGACATCACAAAATCCACTGAGCAAAATATCAACGCCCAACCGTTTTCAGTGACTAATGACAAAACAGCTGATACAGCTCAAACTTGTAGTGTTTGGTGTGCTAACAGCACCAGACTTTGACCTGACTTAAGTTTTGTTTCCAACTTCTAAAAGTATATTATTAGTTTTGAAAACAAATTAGGATCAAAGTTATATGATGACATCATCATCATCATCATCATTTAGCGTCCGCTTTCCATGCTAGCATGGGTTGGACGGTTCAACTGGGGTCTGGGAAGCCAGAAGGCTGCACCAGGCCCAGTCTGATCTGGCAGTGTTTCTACGGCTGGATGCCCTTCCTAACACCAACCACTCCGTGAGTGTAGTGGGTGCTTTTTACGTGCCACCCGCACAGGTGCCAGACGGGCTGGCAAACGGCCACGGACGGATGGTGCTTTTTACGTGCCACCGACACTGTAAGAAAAAAAATTATTGTAACAAAAATTAGTTTTAGTTTAGGAATTTCAAATTAATTTAAGTGTACAACTTCTTGCCATGAAATTGAACCTGCGACCGTGCTGTCGAAGCTGTTGCACACTGTTCACCATTAATTTTTTGCCATTCTCTTATTCTCCTACTAATTGCCCAGTACCATATTATGATACAATGCGCTGTGTGGTGTACAGTGTTATTTCTAGACACCTGCCACCGAATTTCAAGCAGGGGCACAGCATAAGTTTTCCATTATGGTTTGTGGTTAAATTAACGAGTACAGTTAATATTTATAACGAATTTGCCGTTTTCGATGGATGTGCAGCACACACGGAATATATGTCCCTGAGGATTTAAAAGGGTTAAGACAGTATGTTTACTAAGAATTAAAAAATAATTAAAATATTTTTTTACCTGGAACTCCAGTCTCAGTGATAACACCCATTGGAACTGTAAAGAGAAAAATAATAAAATGGATTATTATTATTATTATTTTTTGTTGTTGTTCATTACTATGTCAAGACATTTTTTTTTTCTAATAGGCTCCAATATTTATTGATGTTGTTCAAAAATGAAAATTGTTCTCTACACTCAGGTTATTTTACAAGACATTACATGATTAAACGCTGACATTTTACACCATATCAACACACCCAAAAGCATTGGTTCTTGAACATTTTATTGTCTCTTAAAGAATTTTTTTTTTTGTCAACATGGCTTGGCTGTGTGGTAAGAACCTTACTTCCCAACCACATGGCTCCGGGTTCAGTCCCACCGCGTAGCACCTTGGGCAAGTGTCTTCTTCTATAACCTCAGACCGAGCAAAGACTTATGAGTAGATTTGGTAGACAGAAACTGAAAGAAGCCTGCCATGTATGGATATATATATATATATATCCATACATGGCAGGCTTCTTTCAGTTTCTTTCAGTATATATATATATATATATATATATTTCTTTACTGCCCACAAGGGGCTAAACATAGAGGGGACAAACAAATTTTTAGTGGCATTCCTTCTGGTTCTTTATGTTCTGAGCTCAAATTCCACTAAGGGTAGCTTTGTCTTTCATTTATTCAGGGTTAGTAAAATAAGTACTAGTTGAGCACTGGGGTTGGTGTAACCAACTTCCCCCTCCCCTCACAATTGCTGGCCTTGTGCCAAAATTAGAAAAAGTAATAACCTGGGGTTGGGAACATAACATTGAATTTCAACAGAAGGTTTTAATTCAGATCATTTTAAAGCAGTTAAGTTTGTATAATAGAACCAAAGGCTTTTTCAGGCAGGTTGGAATCAAAAAGGGTCAATATTTTGTTTTTGTATATCAAAAATCAATGGAAATTGCAGTTGTGATACCAGTGCCGGTGGCACGTAAAAGAACCATCTGAACGTGGTCATTGCCAGCGCCACCTCGACTGGCCTCCGTGCCGGTGGCATGTAAAAGGCACCAACCGATCGTGGCTGTTGACAGCCTTGCTTGGCACCTATGCCGGTGGCACGTAAAAAGCACCCACTACATTCACGGAGTGGTTGGTGTTAGGAAGGGCATCAAGCTGTAGAAACACTGCCAAATCAGACAGGAGCCTGGTGCAGCCTCCTGGCTTCCCAGACTCCAGTCGAACCATCCAACCCATGCTAGCATGGAAAGCGGACATTAAACGATGATGATTATTATCATTTCCAGAATACTTAAGGTCAGCCTCTGAATTCATTCTTCTTCTTTACCCCATTCCTAGAGCACAAAAAGCTCCATTCCCAGAATGCACTAACTTAGCATTCTCTTTCAGTTCTTCTTTACCTCATTCCCAGTATACACTAGCCTAGCTTTTGAGTTTGCCCTTCCCCTTACCTCATTCCTAGTGTACACTAGCTAAACCTTTCATCTTGGTGGTTCTTTACCTTATTTCTAGTCTATATTAACTAATCTTGTGTTCATTCTTGTTTACCCCATTCCCACAGTGCATTAACTCCACATTTCTACCTCATTCCCAGAGTACGCTTACTCAGCATTTCATCCAGATGGTTCTTCTTTACCTTGTTCCCAAAGTACACTTAGCATTTGTCCAGATGGTTCTTCTTCTTTACCTCATTCCCAAGTACACTTGCTCTTCTTTACCTCATTCCCAAGTACCCTAATAGTACACTTGTTCTAAATTCCCTCTCAGTTCTTCTTTACCTTGTTCCCAAAGTACACTTAGCATTTGTCAAGATGGTTCTTCTTCTTTACCTCATTCCCAAGAACACTTGTTCTTCTTTTTCTCCTGGTTCTTCTTTACCTCACTCCCAGAGTACACTTACTCAGCATTTCAACCAGATGCTTCTTCTTTTTTACCTCATTCCCAAGTACCCTAATAGTACACTTGTTCTAAATTTCCTCTTGGTTCTTCTTTACCTCATTCCCAATGTACACTAGCTTAGCATTTCATTAGCTGACCATGAGAGAAACGGTTTGGTTGGCATGTTATTTCAACATGCAATTAATGTACTTACGACCTTAACATTTTAGCTTAAGCTGGTTGTAAATACAGTGTAATATAGCAATGTTGTCAAATGTGGTCAACCACTGAACTAATTAGCCTGTTTGTGTTAATTAAGATGATTGGCAGATACAAGGGGTGTTATCGGTCGTTGTTATCGCTGTTGGTGTTGTTGCTGTTAGTGCTACTGTGAAAATAAAACGCGATTGCGATTATGGTAATAAAGTGATGATTAACATGATGGTGTAGGTGGTGTTCATGATGATGATGATGATGATGATGATACTGATGACGATGATGCTAATTCGCTTCTTGTGATTCAGTCAGAACATAGCTAAGTCGAGTGGGTAGGAGGTGAGTGGAGAACCGTCTAGTGCAGTCGTTCTCAGCCAGGGTTTATATGGCCTCTGGTGGGGTGCGGGTCCACGCAACAAGATAGTAAAGCAGCTATCCAATATAGGATTCGAAGGGTCCCGGAAAAGATTTTCCTGAAGGGCATCCAGTCGGAAAAACCCTGTCAAAACGGACACAAAAGTCTGGTGCAGGCTCCTGCATGGCCAGCTCATGTGTGACCATCCAACCCATGCCAGCAATGGAAGGCAGATGTTAAACAATGATGATAAGAAGCTTGCTTCCCAACCACATGGTTCCAGGTTCAATCCCACTGCATGACAACTTGGGCAAGTGTCTTCTACTACAGCCTCAGACCAACCAAAGCCTTGTGAGTCGATTTGGTAGATGGAAACTGAAAGAAGCCCATCATGTGTATGTATGTGTGTGTGTGTATGTATATATATATATATATATATATATATATATATATATATATATAGATAGAGAGAGAGAGAGAGAGAGAGAGAGAGAGAGAGAGAACAAGGTAAAAGTTTATATTTTTCATTCCCTTCGAAATTGCTCTTAAATGTGATTTTGGTCGTTTTGGCTGCTTCTTCTAGTGTGTAAAATTACCTGTTAAAGGTAGTTTCTCATGTGTTTAAATGTACACTATTTTATATATATATATATATATATATATATATATATATATATATATGTTGGGTTGCTGCATAATTATTGCGGCTTTTTTTTTCAACAAATTTTATTCAACAAAAACTAACAATATTTAATAAAAACATCTTTAAATGATGGTCTGACCATCTGCCAAGCAAATGGGAAGCAGTAATTGAAGTAGATGGTGAATATGCTCCGGAATAATCATTTAAAGATGTTTTTGTTACATGTTGTTATTGTTTTTGTTGGATAAAATTTGTTGAAAAAAATCCGCAATAATTATACACCAACCCAATATATATATGTATGTATGTATGTATGTATGTATGTATGTATGCATATGTATGTGTGTCTTTGTGTCTGTGTTTGTTCCCCCATCACCACTTGATAACTGGTGTTAGTGTGTTTACGTCCCTGTAACTTGGCAGTTCAGCAAAAGAGACTGACAGAATAAGTACTAGAATTAAAAACGAAAATAAGTCCTTGGTTGGATTTATCATCATCATCATTGTTTAACGTCCGTTTTCTATGCTAGCATGGATTGGACGGTTCGACCGGGGTCTGGGAAGCCAGGAGGCTGCACCAGGCTCCAATCCGATCTGGCAGTGTTTCTACAGCTGGATGCCCTTCCTAACGCCAACCACTCCGTGAGTGTAGTGGGTGCTTTTTATGTGCCACCGGCACAGGTGCCATGGAAGACTGGCAAGAGCCATGATTGGTTGGTGTTTTTTACGTGCCACCGTTTGACTAAAAACCTATTTCTTTACTACCCACAAGGGGCTAAACACAGAGGAGACAAACAAGGACAGACAAACGGATTAAGTCGATTACATCAACCCCAGTGCGTAACTGGTACTTAATTTATCGACCCCGAAAGGATGAAAGGCAAAGTCGACCTCAGCGGAATTTGAACTCAGAACGTAGCGGGAGGCGAAATACGGTCACGCATTTCGCCCGGCATGCTGACGTTTCTGCCAGCTCGCCGCCTTTGACTAAAAACCCTTTAAGGTGGTACTCCAGCATGGCCACAGTCCAATGACTGAAACACATAAAAGAACAAGCTGCAGATTAGGCAAGCCCTGTCCTCACAAATCAGGTGAGTCTGGAGCCACTGGCAAGAGAGTTTCAGTCCATGACAGGGATCTGGTCTCAACGGGGCCAGCAAACAACAGCATACCTGAGACCCCTGGCTACTTACGCTTTGCTCATGCCCACCCATACCCCTTCCCTTTTTTATTCTCCTTCTTGTTCTTCCTCCCCATTACTTCTGTCCATCTCCCGCCATTTCTATTCTTGTGTACTTCCGACTTTACCCCAAACACTGTGCCATCACTTATACACACACACACACCCGACTCACTCCATACTGTTTCACTGCCACCTATTACCACCCCCCTCCATTAATCCACTCCTATTTCCTTAACCTTTCCCTCCAACAGAGACCCGTGACTGATCTTGCCTCCACCTATTTCTTTATTACCCACAAGGGGCTAAACATAGAGGGGACAAACAAGGACAGACATAGGTATTAAGTCGATTACATTGACCCCAGTGCGTAACTGGTACTTATTTAATCGACCCCGAAAGGATGAAAGGCAAAGTCGACCTCAGCGGAATTTGAAGTCAGAACGTAGTGGCAGACGAAATACCGCTAAGTATTTCACCCGTCGTGCAAACGTTTCTGCCCACCACTCACTGCATCTCCCTCTATCCATCTGCAAATTCACCTCTCACACCCCAATAAACTTACTTTACCTACCCACCCATACCACCCCTCTATATTCCTCTTCCTGTAACATTTCACCTGGCGTGCTAACGACTCTGCCAGCTCGCTGCCTTCACACCTACCCTACAATGTCATTCTAAAAATAAACATCCACATCATTGAAATCTCAAAGCTACAAGATAATACAGGATTAATTCCAAACATTATGAATAAATAAGCATTACATTTGACAGAGAAATCTGAATGCTAAAGGATTAAACCAGCCATATCTGGTCCAAATATCCTATCTGTTCTATGTTCAAACTGGCCAGATCCAACTTCTCACATGCACCTAACAATGTCATTCATTCATTGAAATCTCAAAACTATGAGATAATGCATGATTAATTGAAAACAATGTTAATAAATAAGAATTACAATTGATAGAATAATCTGAATGCTAGAGGGTTAAGGGGGATTTGGTTGCTAGTTTTACCAGGTCAAGCAATCTCATAGAAGGTCTCCTGATTACAATGATTATTTTAAAAAACATATACTCTATACCAGGGGTGGGAAAACTACGGCCCGCGGGCCGCATGCGGCCCGCCATAGGTTTTCATGCGGCCCGCCGAGAGCTTTTATGAATCCCAACTTCTATGCAGATACTTCGTAACTGTTTCAGTTGTACGGTAATTCACAATAGTTTGCATTTTATTTCAGTTCACTGTTTCGCGCCTTCACAAAATTGTCCGCTGTTTGTTTGTTTCAGCTACTGTGAAGCGATGAAAAATTTCGAGAAATATTCCCATGACATCATAATAAAACACATTTCCGGGTGAAGATATGGTTGTCCACAATTAGTGCAGATTTTACTAGGAAAATTCCGTTCCTGGCAATTTGTAAGCAATAACAGGCTGTCCAAAATAACCGAGGTTCCTGTAATAATTTCAACTATTGGAGCAAATAACCGAAAAACATGAACCCGATACTCTAAAAAATAAATTAAATCACTTAAACCAGGAATATTTCACAAAATTTCCTTTCAATCAATTGTGTGTTTATAGGTCTATAACCGCCTTTAAAAATATTTTCACTTGATTTTTATAAATGAGGCCCGCCAAGGTTCCAAAGACGCACTGTGCGGCCTGCGATCAAAAAAGTTCGCCCACCCCTGCTCTATACCAACTGATCCCTTATTTCTATTAGTCCCCACAGTAAGGGGAACTGACTTCAATTACTTTATTTTTCTTTCTTCCAGGGAGTCATCATCATCATCATTGTCATTTTAACATTCACTTTCCATGCTGGCATGGGTTGGACAGTTTGACTGAGGTCTGGCCATCCTGGAGGCTGCACCAGGCTCCAAACTGATTTGGCAAGGTTTCTACAGCTGAATGCCCTTCCTAACACCAACCACTCTGAGAGTGTAGTGGGTGCTTTTTACGTGTCACTGGCACATTAGCCAGTCAGGTGGGACTGGCATTGACAATGTTCAAATGGTGCTTTTTATGTATCATTTGTACAGGAGCCAGTCAGGTGGAACTGACATCAACCACACTGAATGGTGCTTCTTATGTGCCAGTTAGTGGCACTGGTACTGACCACACTCAAATGGTGCTTTTTATGTGCCACTGGCACACGAGCCAATTAGGCGCAATTTTTTATTTCAATTTGATTGAGATTCTGATTGTGATTGTAATTTTACTTGACTCAATAGGTTTCCTTATGCACGGCGTGTCGCCCAATGATTCAAAGGTATTTTTAAATGGGCTGGTTATGTAACACCGGTATAGGCTACGGCTACTTGCCGGGTCTTCTCAATCACAGCATATCTCCAGAGGTCTCGGTCTCTTGTCATTACCTCTGTGAGGCCTGATGTTCGAAAGTCGTGCTTCACCACCTCATCCCATGTCTTCCTGGGTCTCCCTCTTCCATGGGTTACTTCCACTGTTAGGAAGTGGCACTTCTTCACACAGCTCTCCTCATCCATACACAACACATGACCATACCAGCGCAGTCGTCTCTCTTGCACACCACATCTGATGCTCCAACATTTCTCTCAGGGCGCTTACACTCTGTTGTGTGTGCACACTAACATTACACATCCAGTGGATCATACTAGCTTCATTTCTTTCAAGCCTACGTATATCCTCAACAGTCATGGCCCATGTTCCTCTGCCACGTAGCATGGCAGTATGCACACATGCATTATAGAGTCTGCCCTTCACTCTGAGCAAGAGGCCCTTTGTCACCAGTAAAGGTAGGGGCTTTCTGTACTTTGCTCAGGCTATTCTTATTCTACTGGTAATACTCTCCGAGCATCCACTCTCACTTGGTTACCTAGGTAACGGAAGCTATCAACTACTTATCTGTCCTTTACTGTCCTGTTTTTGTTACCATTTTTACCCTTCAGTAAAAAAAATCTCAAATTTTATTTAATTTGCCTTTTGCGGGAAGGAATGTTTTATTGAAGTCGTGTCTCGCCTTGACCTTCGAAACGCGGAGTAGATGAAACAGAGGCGACTGAAGAAGGGGAATTTTCCTTGTTTTGTATGTCCTGTACTCTATTTTTTCATTGTTTAAGAAAAATGTCCATTTCCTTGGTTTTGTGTTTATGTTTTCGTTTCTCATTGTGTTCAGCGTTTTTTTGGTGTCCAGTACTCATATATGCATGTATATATACATGTAGAGGTAGGTACGTACATATATGTATGTATATATGCATATGTTTTATTTATTAATTTATTATATATATATTTATATATATATATATATATTTCATCTTTTACTTGTTCCAATCACTGGACAGTGGTCATGCTGGGACAGAGTATAAGAAGGATTTTAGTCAAACAGATCAACCTCCAAGACCATTTTTTTTTTGCTGAGCTACTAAGTTACAGGGGTGTAAACAAACCAGCACCAGGTACCAAGCAGTGAGGGTGACAAGCACAGACACAAAGACATCATCAAGTACACACACACACACACACACACACAAACAAATACACAAATCTATCTATTTGTCTATCAGTTGTTTCTGTTATAAGATGCAGTGGACTCTTAAATGAGTTCTTGGTTAACATCCTAAAGCTTCATCAGAGCCTTGATTATGAAGTGCACTCTATGTGGGAAAATTACATTTTCTGAACATACAGGCATAACGTGTGAGAAAGTCTATGTTGATGCCTAGGGAAAATTCTGTCCTGAAGTTGGGGAAAAAATATGCAAATATATGCACATGCTTACACCAGAATGAAAATCGTTCATCATTTAACGTCCGCTTTCCATGCTAGCATGGGTTGGACGATTTTGACTGAGGGCTGGCGAACCAGACGGTCGCACCAGGCTCCAATCTTGATCTGGCAGGGCTTCTACAG
>NC_043021.1:18878074-18905574 GCF_006345805.1 Octopus sinensis | reverse complement strand
GAGGAGTGTAAGCCATCTGAATATTAGAAAAGAGTTACAAGTATCATGATGATTCATGCTGGCTATCAAAATGCCAGGACCATGACAGCTGTTCATTGCTCTATAAACACTGTAATGGCTGAAAGACATGACATGGACATCATGAAAATTAAGTCCCCCCAAACTGTGAAAGTCCTTGGGTGTGTCTCCAGTTCGGGTGATGTCATGCCAGCCCACGTCTTTGAAAATGTTTTAATCAGTTGATATATTTTTTTTTGCATTTTTTTGGCATTTTTTTTTGTTTCCATGCACAACCAAGACAACATCTGTTGTCTTATGGGTTGTGCAGTGCTTAGAACATAACATGAAATTTTGATGGAAGCTTTTAATTAGGATCATTTTAACCCTTTTGTTACCAACCCGGCTGAAACCGGCTCTGGGTCTGTAGTACAAATGTCTTGTTTTCATAAGTTTTAAATTAAAATCTTCCACCAAACCTTAGTCACAATTTATGTTCCTAACACTAGCTGAATGATAACTAAGTTATTTTACTAAATTCTTTGTTTTATTTAAAAGTAATTGAAAGAAACACAGAGCATCTCAACATAAATATGGTAACAAAAGGGTTAAAATATATAATAGAGAAACAATTCTTCACCCTTTCATTATCAACCCAGCTGAAACTGGCTCTGTAGTACAAATGTCTTGTTTTCATAAATTTTGAATTAAAATATTCCACCAAACCTTAGTCAAAATGAATGTTCCTAACATTAGCTTAATGATAACTAAGTTATTTTACTAAATTCTTTGTTATATTTAAAGTAATTGAAAGATACACAGAGCATCTCAACATAAATACAGTAATGAAAGGGTTAAAACAGGGAGTTTTCTATCAAAGACCCAAGGGCAATATCAGGCAGGTTGCTATCAAAAAGGTTAAACTAGCCATATCTGGCCTGTCACATCTATCCTACAATGTCATGCTACAAATACCCAGTGATGCTATTGAAATCTCAAAGCTACAAGATAATGCTTGTTTAATTCAAAACATTGTAAGTAAAGAAGCATTATATTTGACACAGTTATCTAAATGGTGCAAGAGTGGCTGTGTGGTAAGTAGCTTGTTTACCAACCACATGGTTCTGGGTTCAGTCCTACTGTGTGGTGACTTGGGCAAGTGTCTTCTACTGTAGCCTCGGGCCGACCAAGGCCTTGTGAGTGGATTTGGTAGACGGAAACTGAAAGAAGCCTGTCGTATATATGTGTGTATATATATATATATATATATATATATGTATGTATGTATGTATGTGTATATGTTTGTGTGTCTGTGTTTGTCCCCCCAGCATCGCTTGACAACCGATGCTGGTGTGTTTACATCCCCGTAACTTAGCGGTTCAGCAAAAGAGACCGATAGAATAAGTACTAGGCTTACAAAGAATAAGTCCAGGGGTCGATTTGCTCGGCTAAAGGCGGTGCTCCAGCATGGCTGCAGAGAGTTACAGGATTAAACCAGCCATATCTGGTCCAAATATTCTACCTGTTTTATGTCCAAACTGGCCAGATCTTGCCTCTCATACCTACCTTACAATGTGATTCTAAATATCATATCACTGAAGTCTCAAAGCTACAAGGGAAAGCCCTAATCATATCATAGAAATCCCAAGGCTACAAGATAATGCATGATTAATGCAAAACATTGTGAATAAATAAGAATTACATTTGACAGAGAATAATCTAAATGTTAAGGGATTAAACCAGCCATGTCTGGCCCAAATATTCTCCTTGTTTTATGTTCAAACTGTCTAGATTTGGCCTCTCACACCTACCCTACAATGTCATTCTAGAAATAGAAAATGGCCTCATTGAAATCTCAAAGCTGCAAGATAATTAACGATGAAAGCATAATTAATTTACAGCAATGTGAATAAATAGGTATTAAATTTGACAGGGTAGTCTAAATGCTAAGGAGTAGAACCCTTTAATTTTTTACAGACATAATAAAGGTCAAACATTCTTGGGGGAATGGCACTTCGTTTTATCAACATCCAGAAGGTTAAAAGGCTAAGTCAACCTCAGCAGGACTTGAACTTAGAACATGAAGAGCAACAACAAATACCACAAGGTATATTATGTGAAACTCTAAAGATTCTGACAGTCATAAATATTAATGATTTCTAACATAAATATTGATTTCTAAATATCAAACGATCATCTTGGTCTCCCCCTCTCCCCACTCCCATCATCATCATCATCTTTATGATGACACTGAAGGTGATGTTGGTGGTGATAGTGAATGTTGATGATGCTAGCAATGTTGATAGTGATGATGATGGTGATGATGACGCCGACAAAGATGGTGATGATAAACGATAATGGTGACGATGTCGATGATAATGATAACGATGTCGACAACCGTGGCAGCGACGACAACGACGAGATGATGATACTGATGATAATGCTGTTGGTGATGTCGAAGCCGGCAATGATGATGATAATGACGAGGGTGATGATGATGATGATGACGACAATGATGGCGATGATACTGATGATAATGATTTGGTGATGTTGATGACGGCAATGATGATGATAACGATGATGATGATGAGGGTGATAATGGTGATGACGTCGACGATGATAATGATGATGATACTGATGATAATGATGTTGGTGATGTCGACGACGGCAATGATGATGATAATGATGATGATGGTGATGACGATGACGACAACGATGGTGATGATGATGTTGGTGATGTTGATGACGGCAATGATGATGACGAAATACATTGACGATAGTGAAATGGCTCATGGATCTGATGTAAATCATAGAAGCCATTAAAAATATAAGATAAAAAAAAAAAAAACCGACATTTGTGTTAGTTGTTGTACCACCTGTCAGTTTGCCAACTATAATATATATATACCACATATATAAATATATATATACTGTCTGTGTGTGTGTATTTATATACTGTTTATTGATGAAGTAAGACATTTGCCAAGGAATATGTCAAAGTTTAATAATTCCACTTCCCTCTCTCTCTCTTTGTTTTTCAATCTAAATAATTATTTATCAGTTGTTGTATTTTTTTATTGCAGCTGTTTTTCTCTGCACAACCAAGAGCGCATCTGTCGCCTTGGGGTTGCGCAGTGTTCTGTCCCAGCATTCTGTTTTCTCTCATATTAAATTGTACTCTATGCATCCAGATTTTGGCAGCATTATTTTTCAGTATGGTGTCTATGTATGTTGTAGGGTACTTTATGATGTGTGTATCATGTGGCACTCTACGGTGTGTGTGTATGCTGTGAGGTACTTTATGGTGTGTACATGTGTATGTCTTGAGGTACTATATGGTGCATATATTATGGAATACTTTATGGTGTGGGGAGTACTCTAGTGTGTATGTGCTTATGCCATGAGGTACTTTATGGTGTGTGCATGTGTATTTCTTGAGGTACTATATGGTGAATATATTGTGGGGTACTTTTTGGTGTGGGGAGTACTCTAGTGTGTATGTACATGTGTTGTGAGGTACTTTATGGTGTGTGCATGTGTATGTCTTTAGGTACTATATGGTGCATATATTGTGGGGTACTTTATGGTGTGGGGAGTACTCTAGTGTGTATGTGCCTGTGTCATGAGGTACTTCATGGTGTGTGCATGTGTATGTCTTGAGGTACTATATGGTGTATATATTGTGGGGTACTTTATGGTGTGGTGAGTACTCTAGTGTGTATGTGCCTGTGTTGTGAGGTACTTTATGGTGTGTGCATGTGTATGACTTGAGGTACTATATGGTGTATATATTGTGGGGTACTTTATAGTATGGGGAGTACTCTAGTGTCTATGTGCCTGTGTCGTGAGGTACTTTATGGTGTGTGCATGTGTATGTCTTTAGGTACTATATGGTGCATATATTGTGGGGTACTTTATGGTGTGGGGAGTACTCTAGTGTGTATGTGCCTGTGTCATGAGGTACTTCATGGTGTGTGCATGTGTATGTCTTGAGGTACTATATGGTGTATATATTGTGGGGTACTTTATGGTGTGGTGAGTACTCTAGTGTGTATGTGCCTGTGTTGTGAGGTACTTTATGGTGTGTGCATGTGTATGACTTGAGGTACTATATGGTGTATATATTGTGGGGTACTTTATAGTATGGGGAGTACTCTAGTGTGTATGTGCCTGTGTCGTGAGGTACTTTATGGTGTGTGCATGTGTCTGTCTTGAGGTACAATATGGTGTATATATTGTGGGGTACTTTATGGTGTGGGGAGTACTCTAGTGTGTATGTGCCTGTGTCGTGAGGTACTTTATGGTGTGTGCATGTGTCTGTCTTGAGGTACAATATGGTGTATATATTGTGGGGTACTTTATGGTGTGGGGAGTACTCTAGTGTGTATGTGCCTGTGTCGTGAGGTACTTTATGGTGTGTGCATGTGTATGTCTTGAGGTACTATATGGTGCATATATTGTGGGGTACTTTATGGTGTGGGGAGTACTCTATTGTGTATGTGCCTGTGTTGTGAGGTACTTCATGGTGTGTGCATGTGTATGTCTTGAGGTACTATATGGTGTATATATTACAGGGTACTTTATGGTGTGGTGAGTACTCTAGTGTGTATGTTCCTGTGTTGTGAGGTACTTTATGGTGTGTGCATGTGTCTGTCTTGAGGTACAATATGGTGTATATATTGTGGGGTACTTTATAGTATGGGGAGTACTCTAGTGTCTATGTGCCTGTGTCGTGAGGTACTTTATGGTGTGTGCATGTGTATGTCTTGAGGTACTATATGGTGTATATATTGTGGGGTACTTTATGGTGTGGGGAGTACTCTAGTGTGTATGTGCCTGTGTCGTGAGGTACTTTATGGTGTGTGCATGTGTATGTCTTGAGGTACTATATGGTGTATATATTGTGGGGTACTTTATGGTGTGGGGAGTACTCTAGTGTGTATGTGCCTGTGTTGTGAGGTACTTCATGGTGTGTGCATGTGTATGTCTTGAGGTACTATATGGTGTATATATTGTGGGGTACTTTATGGTGTGGGGAGTACTCTAGTGTGTATGTGCCTGTGTGTGAGGTACTTTATGTGTGGTGAGTACTCTAGTGTGTATGTGCCTGTGTGTGAGGTACTTTATGGGTGTGCATGTGTATGTCTTTAGGTACTATATGGTGCATATATTGTGGGGTACTTTATGGTGTGGGGAGTACTCTATTGTGTATGTGCCTGTGTTGTGAGGTACTTCATGGTGTGTGCATGTGTATGTCTTGAGGTACTATATGGTGTATATATTACAGGGTACTTTATGGTGAGTACTCTAGTGTGTATTTTCCTGTGTTGTGAGGTACTTTATGGTGTGTGCATGTGTCTGTCTTGAGGTACAATATGGTGTATATATTGTGGGGGACTTTATAGTATGGGGAGTACTCTAGTGTCTATGTGCCTGTGTCGTGAGGTACTTTATGGTGTGTGCATGTGTATGTCTTGAGGTACTATATGGTGTATATATTGTGGGGTACTTTATGGTGTGGGGAGTACTCTAGTGTGTATGTGCCTGTGTCGTGAGGTACTTTATGGTGTGTGCATGTGTATGTCTTGAGGTACTATATGGTGTATATATGTGGGGTACTTTATGGTGTGGGGAGTACTCTAGTGTGTATGTGCTGTGTTGTGAGGTACTTCATGGTGTGTGCATGTGTATGTCTTGAGGTACTATATGGTGCATATATTGTGGGGTACTTTATGGTGTGGGGAGTACTCTAGTGTGTATGTGCCTGTGTCGTGAGGTACTTTATGGTATGTGCATGTGTATGTCTTTAGGTACTATATGGTGTATATATTGTGGGGTACTTTATGGTGTGTATATTGTGACATACTCTATGCTGTGTACATGTTGAAAGGTACTCTGTACTATGTGTGTATGTCATGCAATAATCTATGCTATGTAAGCCTGTTGTCAAGTACTCCATGTTGAGGTACTCTATGGTGTGTACCTTGAGAAGTCCTCTATATTGTGTATGTATGCATGGAGTACTTTGTGTGTTGTCAGGTACTCTTTATTTTGTATGTGGAGAGGTACTCTATATTGTATATATATGTCGTGGAGTATTCTTTGATGTGTGTATGTATGCTGTCAGGAACTTTTTATTGTGTATGCTGAGAGGTACTCTATATTGTGTATGCATATTGTGGAGTACTCTTTGTTGTGTGTGTATGATGTCAGGTACTCTATGGTGTGTGTATATGTCATGGGGTACTCTATAGCATGTATGTCTGTACGTCGTGAGATACTCTGTGCTGCATGTACATGTAAGATATGGTGTACTCCATGATGTATGTGCATATGTCACGATGTACTCTACATGGTTTACAAATGTAGAATACATGGGGGTGGGGTAGGGGCTGAGAGGCTGCCAATTGACTCACAAGGTTTTTGGTCAACCTGGCGCTACAGTAGAAACACTTGCCCAAGGTGTGTCACAGCCATGCAGTGGGGCTGAACCTGGAACCATAAGGTTGAGAAGCAAACTTCTAAGCACACAGCCACGCCTGTCAATGCAGTCAACTGGTGGCCCCACACCCTTCAAAACCACTGGCCTAGTGCCCACATAAGAAACAATTAAGGGGGAGGGGAAGAAGGGAGGGGAAGGAGGGGAGGAAGAGGAGGGGGAGGAGGAGGTATTTGGTAAAGCAGAAGACTAAACATCTTCTAATGATATTATGTTCCATGACTTTATATTCGCCGTTCGAAACTAGACCTGGGTCAACCTCAACTTTTCCTTTCATCAATACAGAATCAATTAAAACAGTTACTAGTTCAACAGCTGATCTAACTGACCATACTCCACCCTGCCACCACCACCACCACCTCTTCTTCTTTCCTCTGCTCTCTCCTTCTCTCTCTCTCTCTCTGCAGATTTATGGGCTGATGCCAATGTAAGAAATCGTTATTTTTGATAAACCTGAAAAGTCAGTTATCTCTGTTAGTGTTGCCGATGCGGGCCTTCACCGGTTTTCCGCAGATTCCAGATTTTTATTTTTATCCTTATTTTTTTTTTCTTCCTGATTTTTAGAAAACCTGTCAAAACCATGGAGGCTCATGGCTTAGTGGTTTAGGGTGTCACACTGACAATCACGAGATTGTAGTTTCGGTTCCTGGACCAGGCAGTGCATGTGTTGCATTTTTTTGAGCAAAACTCTTCAATATATGTTGCTTCCAGTTCACTCAGCACGAAATGAGTGACCTCCCAGACAGACTGACATCCCATTTAGGAGGAAGGTCATGACCTCACATTGTTCACTTATAATTCATAGGCTTGTCTACCCCACCAGTAGGGAGGCATCATCCGAAAGCTAAAATTTTGTGAGGAAGTGCATTGTGGCCAGTGGTGTATAATTACATCCAATGGCCTGGCTGATACACTGATATATATATATATATATATATATATATATATTCTTTTATTTGTTTCAGTCATTTGACTGCAGCCATGCTGGAGTACTGCCTTTAATTGAACAAATCGACCTTAGGACTTATTCTTTGTAAGCCTAGTACTTATTCTATCGGCCTCTTTTGCTGAACTGCTAAGTTACGGGGATGTAAACACACCAATATCGGTTGTCAAGCAGTGGTGGGAGACCAAACACAGACACACAAACATTTACATATATATATATACAAGACAGACTTCTTTCACTTTCTGTCTACCAAATCCACTCACAAAGCTTTGGTCAGCTTGAGATTATAGTAGAAGACATTTGCCCAAGGTGCTACACAGTGGAACTGAACCTGGAACCATGTGGTTGGGAAGCAAGCTTCTTACCACTTAGCCATGCCTGCACCTAATATATATATATATATATATATATATATATATATATATGCACAGCTTGCTTCCTAACCACGTGATTCTGGGTTCAGTCCCATTGTGTGACATAGTGGGCTTTTTCTACTATAGCCTCAGGCCAACCAAAGCCTTGTGAATGCATTTGGCGATGGAAACTGAAAGAAGCCCATCATATAGATGTGTGTGTGTGTGTTTGTTTGACCCTCATCACCACTTGAGAAATTGCATTGATGTGTTTACATCTCTGTGACTTAGTGGTTTGGCAAAAGAGACCGAGAGAATAAACGCTAGGCTTAAAAAAGTATTGGAGGTGGGGATTAATTCAACACCAACCCTTCGAAGTGGTGCCCCAGGATGGCTGCAGTCTAATGACTGAAACAAGGGCAAAAGAGAAGAGATAGAAATATCTTGAAACAGTACGTTTTAACAGGTAAATTCAAAGGATTGTTAGAATGTGGCATTTGTTGTAGTTCCTAGTGTTCTGAGTTCAAATCCTGTTGTGGTCCACTTTGTCTTTTCTTTTTCCCAGAGTTGATGAAATGAATGACCTTTCTGATATCAATCCGTCTGAGACCATCCACTGGTTTTATGACACAAACACACTGTTTTAAAATTACCTTAATTAAAACCTTCTAGCAGTAATTCAAGTTAATTTATGTTCCAAACACCAGGTTAATAATGACAAATTTGATTTACTAAAGTCTTCAGGATTTTCAAGAATCTTTGAAACAAAGTTCCGGGTTCCGTCCCATTGCGTGGCACCTTGGGCAAGTGTCTTCTACTACAGCCTCGGGCCGACCAAAGCCTTGTGAGTGGATTTGGTAGATAGAAACTGAAAGAAGCTCATCGTATATATGTATATATATATATATATGTATGTGTGTGTATATATGTTAGTGTGTCTGTGTTTGTCCCCCTAGCATTGCTTGACGACTGATGCTGGTGTGTTTATGTCCCCGCTACTTAGCGGTTCGGCAAAAGAGACTGATAGAATAAGTACTGGGCTTACAAAAGAATAAGTCCCGGGGTCGAGTTGCTCGATTAAAGACAGTGCTTTAGCATGGCCGCAGTTAAATGACTGAAACAAGTAAAAGAGTAAAGTAGTTATATTTTAACAGAAATATCCATCTCACCTGAGACGAATTTTCTGCTTTAAAATTAGCTAAATTAAAACCTTCCATCAAAATTTCATTGTGTGACATAGTGGGCTTCTACTATAGCCTCAGGCCAACCAAAGCCTCTTTACTCTGTCTTTTACTTGTTTCAGTCATTTGACTGCGGCCATGCTGGAGCACCGCCTTTAGTTGAGCAAATCAACCCCTGGACTTATTCTTTGTAAGCCTAGTACTTATTCTATTGGTTCTCTTTTGCCGAACCGCTAAGTTACGGGGACGTAAACACACCAGCATCGGTTGTCAAGCGATGTTGGAGGGACACACACATATATATATACATATATATGACAGGCTTCTTTCAGTTTCCGTCTACCAAATACACTCACAAGGCTTTGGTTGGCTCAAGGCTATAGTAAAAAGCACTTGCCCAAGGCGTCATGCAGTGGGGCTGAACCTGGAACCATGTGGTTGGTAAGCAAGCTACTTACCACACAGCCACTCCTATACCAAATTTATAAAGATGAAGTTTTATTATTATCATTATTATGGCTTGGTTCCAACCTGGGCTGTAGCAACCAAGTCTACCCGCCACACTTCTTGGTCCATCATCACTGCCTCAAGGTACTGGATATGTTCCAGGCTAGTGTCTGCAATCAACTTGTCGATGTGTGACAATGTTTTCCTCTTCCTACATTACTATGAAGTGGGTTCTACAAAACTAATTTGAATGCTTCCGGTTCAGGGTGGCGCACGCAGTGACCAGATAGTCACAGCCGTCTTTGCTCAATCTTCTCACTAACTTTCAGCTGGTCTCCATAAAGGCATCTATTTGTCATACGTTGCTGCCATTTCACATTTAGGACCATTCGTAGCATCCTTGTGTAGCATCCATTTAGCCATCTGAGACCAAATCAAAATGAATTTAGACCATAAAAGGATTTAAGACAGCCACCTGCCATTATAACCTTCATGGACTTCAGCAAAGTGCCTGACAGCATGACAAAGTTATTTTACTAAATTCTTTATTTGCAAAATTAATTGGAAAAAGACAGTGTTTAACCGTTTCGTTGCCATATTTATTTTGAGATGCTCTCTGTTTCTTTCAATTACTTTAAATATAACAAAGAATTTAGTAAAATAACTTAGTTATCATTAAGCTAGTGTTAGGAACATATGGAAGAACAGGGATGGTAAATTAATAAATAGTTTCAAGAGAACAACATAGAATGGTTAACAGTGTTTGTTCCAAAACTTGGTATTCTGAGTTCAAACCAGGCCAAAGTAGATTTTTCCTTTCATCCTTCTGGGGTTGATTAACAAAGAAGCAATTCAAAACATTGGATTACTATTATTAGTGTTGGAAAGGGTGGGTTGCAGGAATTGTTGCATTTCATTGTATTCTGGTGGGTGACTGGGGCAAAATTGATGGTTTGGCAAGGAGAGGAAGGGTGACCAGGAGAGCAATGATGGTGGGGAGAAGGAAAGAGGGGTGATTGGGAGAGCACTAAGGGTAGAGAGGGGATGAAGGATGATTGGGAGAGCACTGATAGGGTGGAGAATGGAGTGGGGGTGATTGTGAGAGTATTGATAGGGTGGAGAGGGAAAATTTGGATATTTGGACAGCTGCTAGTTTACCTATTTCTCTATTACCCACAAGGGGCTAAACATAGAAGGGACAAACAAGAACAGACATAGGTATTAAGTCGATTACATCGACCCCAGTGCGTAACTGGCACTTAATTTATCGACTCTGAAAGGATGAAAGGCAAAGTCGACCTCGGCGGAATTTGAACCCAGAACGTAACGGCATACGAAATACGGCTACGCATTTCACCCGGCGTGCTAACGGTTCTGCCAGCTTGCCGCCTTTACAGCTGCTAGTTTACCATAAAAACAAAACTTTGCCATGGCCTGCAGCTGAACTTTCCAAGGCTAGAAACCCAAAGACAGGCATGACTAAAAGAGGCCCTAGACCCCGCCTATATAAAAAGAATGACTATTTTTCAAAATAATGAAGAATTTGAAGGACAGACTTTTAATTTTGAAAATGAATATTTTTTTTTAAATGAGGGTCTAAAAACTGAATCACAAAGTGTTTGATATTGAAATGGTAAACAGTGGTGCAGGTGTGGATGTTTGGTAAGAAGTTTGCTTCCCAACCACATGGTTCCAACCCCACTGCATGACACCTTGGGCAAGTGCTTTTTACTATAGCCTTGAGCCAACCAAAGCTTTGTGAGTGGATCTAGTAGACAATCACACATGTATCTGAATGTGTGTGTGTGTGTCTTTGTTTTTGTTGCCCCCACTGGCACCCGTACTGTTGCCTGACTGGCACCTGCATTGGTGGCACATAATAAGCACCATTCATGCATGGGTCAATGCCAGTTCTGCCTGACTGGCTCCCCGTGCCGGTTGAACATAAAAAGCATCATCCAAACGTGGTCGATGCTAGTCCCAACATCCGACTGGCTCCTGTGCCAGTGGCACATAAAAAGCACCATCCACACATGGTCAATGCCAGTGCCACCTGACTGGCTCCCATGCCGGTGGCACGTAAAAAGCACCCACTACACTCTCAGAGTGTTGGCATTAGGAAAGGCATCCAACTGTAGAAACTTTGCCAGATCAGACTGGAGCCTAGTGCAGCCTAGTGGCTTGCCAGTCTTCAGTCAAACCATCCAACCCATACCAGCATGGAAAATGGACATTAAATGATGAGGATGATGATGATGATCACTACTGCTTGACAAATGGTGCTGGTGTGTTTACATCTCCATAACTTAGTGGTTCAGCAAAAGAGACTAATGGAATAAGCACCAGGTTTAAAAGAAAAGATGAGTGCTGAGATTGATTTATTTGACTAAAATTCCTCAAGGTGTTGCCCCAGCATGGCCAGTCTGGTGACAGTACGGCTGCCAATGGGAGCAACAAAAACAAAGACACACACACATGCATGCATGCGTGCGCACGCACACACACACACACATATGATGGGTTTTGTTCAGTTTCCATCTACCAAATTCACTCACAAAGACACTTGCCCAAGGTGTCATGCAGTGGGACTGAACCCAGGACCATGTGGTTGGTAAGCAAGCTACTAAAAGGTAAAAGAAGATAAAGACAAAAGTGGAATGGTCATCAGAACCAAAGAGTCTTGAAGAACCAAGTGTAGCATCTGGTACAAAACCAGACATCTCTTCTGGCTTCCAGAAACCCTTAATTTCCAGACATCCAGGAATACTGTGCAATATAGGGCAATATACTGGACCCTGCATTGAGTAAACAGTCCCTGTTTTTGAAGTTTGTTAATTTGTGAAAGTGCATGGCTGAGTGGTTAGAGCATCGGGCTCGCAATCATGAGGTAGTGAGTTTGATTCCTGGACTGGGCTGTGTTGTGTTCTTGAGCAAGACACTTTATTTCATGTTGCTTTAGTTCACTCATCTGTAGAAATGAGTTGCGACATCACTGGTGCCTTAGCCTTTCCTTTGGATAACATCGGTGGCGTAGATGGGAGGCTGGTATGCATGAGTGATTGCTGGTCTTCCATAAAAACAACCTTGCCCAGGGTTGTGCCTTGGAGGGTAACTTTCTAGGTGAAATCTCATAGTCACTCATGCATACCAGCCTCCCATCCAGGTGTATATATATATATATATATATATATATATATATATATATATATATATATATATATATATATATAAACACATATACATCCTTTTTATTCTTTTATTTGTTTCAGCCATTTTGACTGCGGCCATGCTGGAGCACCACCTTTAGTCAAACAAATCAACCCCAGGACTTGGTCTTTGTAAGCCTAGTACTTATTTTCTCAGTGTCTTTTGCCAAACTGCTAAGTTACGGGGATATAAACACACAAACATCAGTTGTTAAGCAATGGAGGAGAGACAAACACACACACATACATATATATATATATATATATACATATACACACATATATATGATGGGCTTCATTCAGTTTCCATCTCCCAAATCCACTCACAAGGCTTTGGTTGGCCCAAGTCTATAGTAGAAGACACTTGCCCAAGGTGTCATGCAGTGGGACTGAACCCAGGACCATGTGGTTGGTAAGCAAGCTACTTACCACATAGCCACGTTTACCCCTCCAGTTAAATAGGTTACATTCCATTCTTGTGTGTATGTATGTATATATATATATATACATATATATATATATACACACACACACACACACACACATAAGAATGCGATGTAACCTATTTATTCTGAGTTTTGTGTGTTAATATTTCTGGAATGGTATGATGGCAGTTACATCTTTTGTCGAAGCTTTCTAACACGTACCAAAGATAAAGACCAATCATAATAGTGTTTGATATGTTTACAATAGTGATATTACATTTAATGCTAGGGACAACTGTCAGTCACATCATATGGAAATACTCCTGAAGGAGATTTTACCCTTTACCCTTTAATTTGCATAGGATATGTTGAAAATATTACATTTATGTATTTGTTTTGCAATGTTCCTGGTGTGAAAGCATATGTTGAAACAGATATTGTTATACTTGGGAATATTTTGCCAATTAAACACACACATATACACACTATATACTTGGTCCTCACTTCAGCTTTATCATAATTATTACATCCACCTTAGCAAAGGTGGAGGTATTGTTTTCAGTTGTGTTTGTTTGTTTGTCCGTGGACAAGATATCTCAAGAATCGCCAGATGGATTCGGATGAAACTTTTAAGGATCTTTGGCCTCATGACTGGCATGGACTGATTAGATCTGGGGATCAATCGGGTACTAGACAAAGATTCTGGATTATCTTTCCGGTTCTTTCACTTAATTTCTGAGAATGATCGAGTTTATTTCAGATATTCTAAAAATCATCTCCGGTTAATCATTGAGAGGACAGTGTTGCTTTGGTGGAGGCTTGCACTCTCTGTGTGCTCTTATTATTATTATTATTATTATTATTATGTTAGTGTCTTTGTCAAAAGTCTTTCATCACACATTCTGTGACCTCATCAGTAATCTTTTTAGTCTTCACTTTTCTGAGCGAACTGATAAAGATAACCTTTTAGCATTTGTATTTCTCTCCCAAATGTATCGCTTATTTCTTCACATTGTTCAGTATTAATCATGTATTATTTCATTGCTTTGAGATTTTGATGATGTGACAGTTTTATTCTTAGAATGACAATGCGTTGGAAAAGTTAAAGTTGAATCAGGTTAGTTTGAACGTAAAACACATAGAATATTTTGGCCACATTTAATCAGTTGAACCCTTTTGATACCAACCCAGCTGAAACCGGCTCTGGCTCTGAGTACAAATGTCTTGTTTCATAAATTTTGAATTACAATCTTCCACCAAACCTTAGTCACAATTTATGTTCCTAACACTAGCTGAATGATAACTAAGTTATTTTACTAAATTCTTTGTTATGTTTAAAGTAATTGAAGGAAACAGAGAGCATCTCAACAGAAATATGGTAACAAAGGGGTTAACAAATGATTAATTTAACCCTTTCGTGACCAACCATGCTGAAACCAGCTCTGGCTCTGAGTACAAATGTCTTGATTTCATGAGTTTTGAATTAAAATCTTCCACCAAACCCTAGTCACAATTTATGTTGCTAACACTAGCTTAATGATAACTCAGTTATTTTACTAAATTCTTTGTTATATTTAAAGTAATTGAAAGAAACACAGAGCATCTCAACAGAAATATGGCACGAAAAGGGTTAAAATATATAATAGAGAAGCAATTCTTAACCCTTTCAATACCAACCTGGCTGAAACCAGCTCTGGCTCTGAGTACAAATGTTTTATTTTCAAAAGTTTTGAATTAAAATCTTCCACCAAATCTTAGTCACAATTTATGCTCCTAACACTAGCTGAATAATAACTAAGTCATTTTACTAAATTCTTTGTTATATTTAAAATAATTGAAAGAAACACAGAGCATCTCAACAGAAATACAGTAATGAAAGGGTTAAATGTTACAGGGTTAAACATAATTTGCTTTAGAATTGTATAAATTTGTACCTGAATCTGCTAAATAAAACCGTGTTCTTCACTTTCTTTCGTTTCATTTCATTAAAAACATTATACGTGGTACATTCAGTATTTTATATATTTTACTTGTTTCAGTGATTTGACTGCGACCATGCTGGGGCACCACCTTGAAGGCTTTTAGCTGAACAAATAAACCCCAGGACATATTTTTTGTAGCCATGTATTTATTCTATTGGTCTCTTTTGCTGAACTGCTACGTTACGGGGGCGGTAAACACACCAACACCAGTTATCAAGCGGTAGTGGGAGACAAACACAGACACACACACATATATAATAATAGTAGAGAATATAATTCCAAACTTACAGGGAAAAATTCAATTTAGCAATTCCAAACCAAATTTCACAATATATAATATATTAAGAGAAATAACCTCTATTAAGTAATCCAATAGTGAAAGACTTTAAAGATATAGTCACGAAACGCGCGTAGTCAATTTAATGTTTATTTAATTTAGTGACTTTTTGAATAATATTTATTATAGTATATTTAAATTTTTCTATATGATATAAAGTCTTTCACTATTGAATTACTTAATAGCGGTTATTTCTCTTAATTATATATATATATATATATTATATATATATATATATATATATATATATATATATATATATATTTGGTTATTCTACCAAATATATACGTTTTTATTATTATTTTGCAATTTACCTAATCATCGGTATATTATTGTTATTTTAATTTTAATATTTCTATTATATGTAATTTTCTAGATGGTGTAATTTAATTGTTCATTTTGAATTGATAAAAAGTGGGGTTTTTTTCTTATTTTTATATATATATATTATATTTTGTGAAATTTGGTTTAGTATTTCTAAATTGAATTTTTCCCTGTAAGTTAGGAATAATATTCCCTCAAATAATAATTATTATATATATATATATATAGGAAAAAAGCAACAAGAATGGATTATATATATATATATATATATATATATATATATATATATATATATAATGGGCTTCTTTCAGTTTCTTTCTGCCAAATCCACTTACAAGGCTTTGGTCGGCCTGAGGCTATAGCAGAAGACACTTGCCCAAAGTGTCATGCAGTAGGACGGAACCCGGAACCATGTGGTAGAGATACAAACTTCTTACCACACAGCCATCCTCCTACACCTATGATGTATTTCAAGCATTTTAAGTGGATTGATAAATATCAAACAGACCCTGATTTAGACATTGTACTAATTTCGAATCTGTTAAATCACAATTTAGCTCTTTTCTTTCCATAGTTTATTTTAAGTACATATTTAGAACTGTCTCCAGAAAACCAGAAAATCCAGAAATCCGGGACACTTCCAGTCCCAACTCTGTCATAATTGGTCCGGTTCTGCATTGCACTAAATTAACAAAAGCAACCACACCCCACTCAGAACTACCCCTTCTCCCTGTTAATTTTCACTGGCCTATATTCATCATTTATCATCTACATCTCCACAACCCAACATCCTGTTAGCAAGCCAATGAGAGAGCCTCTATGTGGTTGCTCAACCAGCTGGAAATAGAAACCAAA
This sequence comes from Octopus sinensis, assembly GCF_006345805.1. NCBI lineage: Eukaryota > Metazoa > Mollusca > Cephalopoda > Octopoda > Octopodidae > Octopus > Octopus sinensis. Next base: position 18,889,019 of record NC_043021.1, on the reverse strand, counting down.
TTTCTTGCAAATCACGCTCAACCAGATTTAAAAATAGATAACATAGCGCTGCTATATAACCTGCAAAATAGATGTGATTGTCATGGGTGGTTAAACTTTGATGATAGGTTATCACCTTCTCAATAAGGAAACCTGAAGTTAAACAACAACAATAGCACAATATGTGTGTGTACATGTGTGTGTGTGTGTGTGTGTGTGTGTGTATGCATGATCTTTTATCTTTTTACTTGTGTCAGTCATTTCACTAAAGCCATGCTGGAGCACTGCTTTTAGTTGAACAAATCGACCCCCCAGGGCTTATTCTTTGTAAGCCTAGTACTCATTCTATCGGTATCTTTTGCCGAACTGCTAAGTTACAGAGATGTAAACACACCAATATTGGTTATCAGCTGACGGTGAGGGGACAAACACACACACATATATATATATACACACGATGGGCTACTTTCAGTTTCCGTCTTCTAAATCCAATCACAAGCCTTTGGTCGGCTCAAGGCTATAGTAGAAGACACTTGCCAAAGGTGCCGTGCAGTGGGACTGAACCGGAACTATGTGGTTTGTATATCATTCTCATCATCATCATTAACATACATTAACATACATTTTGCATGCTGCGAGTGGCTGGACCATTCAAGAGGACCCAGTGAGGCACAGAGCTGCATCACGCTCCAGTGCCAGCTTTAGCATGGTTTCTACAGCTGGACGCCCTTCCTAATGCCAACTAATTTAGTGTGTATATGTGTATGTGTGATGATGATGAGAATGAGGAGGAGGAGGAGGGGAGGAGGACGAGGAGGACGATGATGATGATAAGGACGATAATGAGGAGGAGGACGATGATGGCGGTAATGGCAATAATGATGATGATGATGACAACGACAGTGATGGTGATGAAGATGATGATAATGATGAAGATCACAATGATGATGATTATGATGATGGTTATGATGATGATGATGGTTATGATGATGATGGTTATGATGCTGACGGTTATGATGATGATAGTTATGATGATGATGGTTATGATGATGATGGTTATGATGACGATGATGATGATGGGCCAAATAAACTAAGCAAAGAATGAATGAATGAATGAATGCATCTGCTAACCTTATTCGAAACCCATGATTGTTTCTTCATGCGAAGAAACACTGCACCAACCCACCCTCACACACATACACACACACAAAATCCAAACTCCTTGATGGTGATCCCCTGTCCCCGCACCGCCTCAAAGAATGGCGACCAAACAATAGTGTCAGAGGGAATGGATAATGGTCAAGACAAATGACAAGTGTAACTAACAAGAGGTACTTACCGTCTGAGAATGATCCATTCAGCAATTCCACATTAACATGTAAACTTCCGCTAGGCTCCAGACACAGCTGTCAATGAAACAATACAAAAACAACCATGTTAGGCTTTTCAGAAGTCAAAGAAACACAGGTATTTAATAATAATAATAATAATAATTAGGCATGATAAAAAAATATTCAGACAAATACATAACAAAAACACCAGGACTTACAAAATTGCACTACTAGGCACTGCACACATCCTACGCAGAACACTTTCCGTACAATAACCATCAGAGCTTCACAATAAATCACAGCACATTCCCAAGGCACACAGAGCTGCGCTCGGTAGTGAAGTGAAAGCACGCTATAAAAATAAAACTACTGAATAATAATCATAATAATAATAATAATAAATGCCCTGATGCAGTACCAGGCAGTGGCTCTCATGGCTTCTGATCTTAACTGATTGGAAGTGTTATCATGTACATTGTTTTGTCTTGGTATAAAAGATGGGCTACAGCAAATATTCTGCTCAATTCCACAGATTTGCTTGTCAGTTGTTTCACCATAACCAGTTGAGCATGTCCCTTAGTGGCTGACAATATGTGCATCTCTGATCACAAGCAGAAGTAGTGGGGAAGCATCATAGCCATGTGTTGAGAGGGATTCTTCGGAGTTTGGATAATTCACCTTTGGAAACAGGGGTGGTTCGTTCAACATCCTTACACAATCCTTATTCAGGGACCTTTTGAGCGAGATGGGCTACTCAACCAGAAGAAAATTCTAACTGGGCCCCATCTGCAAGGTCATGTGCTGTTTATCTTGATATGAGATCACCATGTCGCACACATATGGTTGTGATGCATGTGCCTGGTGTATCCTTATCAGACGGGTAGTCATGATGAGTATACTGGGCTTCGTATATTTTACCCCAGTGTCACTTTGATGGCATGCACTGCTCTCTCACACAATATATAATAATAATAATAATGAAACCATTGATCATGTTGTCTTCAAGTGCAGTCTTCTTGCGCCTACAGAGTATCTCAACAAGCATGATAGAGCTGCATAATATATTCACTGGGTAACTTGCAAAACTCCTGGACTTGCCCCTTGATAGAAATTGGTGGGAACACAAACCACCTCCAATGCTTGAAAATGATCGCATCTCACTCCTCTGGAACTTCACCGTTCAAACTGACAGAATGACAGATGTAAATAGGCCAGACATTATACTGAAAGACTTCAGACAAAAATCATGCCTCCTCATTGATATCACTGTCTGAATCGATATAAATGTATCTGTCAAGACCTACCAAAAACTGAGCAAGTATAAAGATCTTGAAACAGAAATTAGCAAAATGTGGAACCTGAAGATTAAACCTATACCTGTTGTCATAGGTACCCTAGGAATGATAGCAAAGGGGCTGATTGCTACCTAGCTCAGATACCAGGAAGCCCCAAAATGGCAGAAATTCAAAATATAGTGCTCATGGGAATTGCCCATATCCTACGTAAAATACTGTCTGTGTAATCTGAAATTTTAAAACAAACTCATAATTTTCTTATGGTTTCTTAAACATTCTCTAGAACAACACTATGTACAAAACCAAATATATGGCACCCTAGGCATAACACCAACAAGCTTCCAACTTGTTGTCTCTTGAGGTCTCTGGGTGAGACTTGGAGCCAATTTGTACAAATGCAAAGCAAAAGTCAAACATAAAATAATAATAATAATAACAACAACAATAGTAATAATGATTTTCAATTTTGGCACAAGGCCAGCAATTTCAGGGGAGGGGATAAATTGAATACATTGACACCAGTACTCTGCTGGTACTTATTTTATTGACCTTGAAGGAATGAAAGGCAAAGTTGACTTCAGTGAGATTTGAACTCGGAACACAGAGAAGGACAAAATGCCACTAAGCATTTTGTCTGGCATGTTAACGATTCTGCTAGTTTTCCACCTAAAATAATAACAACAACAATAACAATAACAAATATGTGCACAGTGATAGGCATTGCAATCTCTTCTAATGAAAATATTGCCTGAAAAGGAGTAGAGAAATTATAAAAATACAAGGCCCTTGACACTGAGATATTCAAATGTAGGGTATGAGAGTGAAACAGGCACCACTAGTAATGGGAGCATTAGGAATTTTAATGGTACTGCTAGTAACTGGAGCATTAGTCATGAAAATGGCACTAGTAGTAACTGGATCATTAGGCATTTTAATGGTACCACTAGTAACTGGAGCATTAGGAATTTTAATGATACTGCTAGTAACTGGAGTATTAGGAATTCTAATGGTACCACTAGTAACTGGAGCATTAGTCATGAAAATGGTACTGCTAGTAACTGGAGCATTAGTCATGAAAATGGTACTACTAGAAACTGGAGTATTAGGAATTCTAATGGTACTGCTAGTAACTGGAGCATTAGGAATTCTAATGGTACTGCTAGTAACTGGAGCATTAGTCATGAAAATGGCACTAGTAGTAACTGGAGCATTAGGAATTTTAATGGTACTACTAGTAACTGGAGCATTAGGAATTCTAATGGTACTGCTAGTAACTGGAGCATTAGGAATTTTAATGGTACTGCTAGTAACTGGAGCATTAGTCATGAAAATGGTACTAGTAGTAACTGGAGTATTAGGAATTCTAATGGTACTGCTAGTAACTGGAGCATTAGGAATTCTAATGGTACTGCTAGTAACTGGAGCATTAGGAATTTTAATGGTACCACTAGTAACTGGAGCATTAGGCATGAAAATGGTACTGCTAGTAACTGGAGCATTAGGAATTCTAATGGTAACACTAGTAACTGGAGCATTAGGCATGAAAATGGTACTAGTAGTTACTGGAGCATTAGGAATTTTAATGGTAACACTAGTAACTGGAGCATTAGTCATGAAAATGGTACTAGTAGTTACTGGAGCATTAGGAATTTTAATGGTAACACTAGTAACTGGAGCATTAGGCATGAAAATGGTACTAGTAGTTACTGGAGCATTAGGAATTTTAATGGTACTGCTAGTAACTGGAGCATTAGGAATTTTAATGGTAACACTAGTAACTGGAGCATTAGGCATGAAAATGGCACTAGTAGTTACTGGAGCATTAGGAATTTTAATGGTACTGCTAGTAACTGGAGCATTAGGAATTTTAATGGTACCGCTAGTAACTGGAGCATTAGGAATTTAATGGTACTGCTAGTAAATGGAGCATTAGGAATTTTAATGGTACTGCTATAACTGGAGCATTAGGCATGAAAATGGTACTAGTAGTTACTGGAGCATTAGGAATTTTAATGGTACTGCTAGTAACTGGAGCATTAGGAATTTTAATGGTACTGCTAGTAACTGGAGCATTAGGAATTTTAATGGTACCACTAGTAACTGGAGCATTAGGCATGAAAATGGTACTGCTAGTAACTGGAGCATTAGGAATTCTAATGGTAACACTAGTAACTGGAGCATTAGGCATGAAAATGGTACTAGTAGTTACTGGAGCATTAGGAATTTTAATGGTAACACTAGTAACTGGAGCATTAGGCATGAAAATGGTACTAGTAGTTACTGGAGCATTAGGCATTTTAATGGTAACACTAGTAACTGGAGCATTAGGCATAAAAATGGAACTGCTAGTAACTGGAGCATTAGTCATGAAAATGGTACTGCTAATAACTGGAGCATTAGTCATGAAAATGGCACTGGTAGTAACTGGATCATTAGGCATTTTAATGGTAACACTGGTAACTGGAGCATTAGGAATTCTAATGGTACTGCTAGTAACTGGAGTATTAGGAATTCTAATGGTACTGCTAGTAACTGGAGCATTAGTCATGAAAATGGCACTAGTAGTAACTGGAGCATTAGGCACAGTTTACAAAATTATGGAAAGAAATTTAGAATCAGCACCAGGACACATGACACTATACACTGCCTACCAAACAAATCTCTGCAAGGAACAGTCCCTATCTTGCACAAAACATTGTCAATTCAACAGAATAGCATATGAGTCAATAGAATGGGTCAACTGGAACACTCTTCATAAACAACACATACCCTAAACAACAAGCATCCAAGGCGGTGAGCAGGCAGAATCGTTAGCATAGGAAATGCTTAGCGATATTTCGTCTGCTGTTATGTTCTGAGTTCAAATTCCGCTGAGGTCAACTTTGCCTTTCATCCTTTCAGTTACGCACTGCAGTCGATATAATCGACACAATCCATTTGTCTGTCCTTGTTTGTCTTCTCTGTGTTTAGCCCCTTGTGGGTAGTAAAGAAATAGGTATTTCGTCTGCTGTTATGTTCTGAGTTCAAATTCCGCCGAGGTCGACTTTGCCTTTCATCCTTTCGGGGTCAAGTAAATAAGTACCAGTTACGCACTGGGGTCGATATAATCGACTTAATCTGTTTGTCTGTCCTCGTTTGTCCTCTCTGTGTTTAGCCCCTTGTGGGTAGTAAAGAAATAGGTATTTTGTCTGCTGTTACGTTGTGGGTTCAAATTACGTTGTAAGCCTAGTACTTATTCTATCGGTATCTTTTGCTGAACTGCTAAATTACGGAGACATAATCATACCAGCATCAGTTATCAAGCGATGTTGGGGGCACAAACACAGACACACAAACATACACACACACACACACACACACACATATATATATATATATATATATTATATATATATATATACGATGGGCTTCTTTCAGTTTCTGCCTACTAAATCTACTCACAAGGCTTTGGTCAGCCCAAGGCTATAGTAGAAGACACTTGCCCAAGGTGCCATGCAGTGGGACTGAACCCAGAACCATGTGGTTGGTAAGCAAGCTACTTACCACACAGCCACTCCTACGCCTTCCTACAACATTGTTTTCTTTACGTGCCATAAAGGCAGAAATATATCTGCCTTCAACTCAGTCGCGTGCCTGTGTTTTACTGCATAAAGGTCACCAACTGCCTACTCTGAGAAAATACTGATGGGATGTAATAGATTTCTGTAAAAACAATCAATTCTCTCGCTTCTTGAAGGTTTTGCTCTGGTGACCCATCCCTACCAACTTACCTTTTTCCCCCAAGAGGGAGAGAGAGCGGTCAAGACAATGGAATTTACTATTCTACGCCAGACCTCACGGTCCATCATAGCATTAGGGAGGTCCTGTTGCTGGATGCCTGTATTCCTGGAGATTACATCAGGGTAGGAGAGTGTGAGCCCTCTGGTATCGCAAGCAGATGGCTTTCAGAGGAGAAGAGTAATTGTCACATAATATATATATATATATGTATCGAATGAAGTAAATGAAAAACAGGACACAAAGGATTTTGCGGTACATATGTTTCAGGCTTTATTGAACAACTTATTCTTATATCAATGCATAATTGATTTAACAGATAGATCAAAAGCTTTCTTCAGCCGCGTACAATTGCCACACCAAAGACTTGTATCACATTATAACAGGTTTGAGAAAAAACCGAGTTTCATTGGGAAAGTAAATCCTCATAGGCGTACATGGTATATATATATATAATATATATATATATATATATATATATATATATGTATGTAAACGAATGGCTTGTGAATAGGAGTAGACAAATGGCTTGTTAGAAACATTAAACCCATGTATTGTCAGTAAGGTGGGGAATAAGCCACTAGTGCAGCAATGAATTTCCTGTACAGGTAGGAGTTCACCACTGCACAGTACTTAGTCCCCTGCTGTTTGTTCATCATAGTATTCCAGGCTATAAGAGGAAAATTTAAGACTGGATGCCCTTGGGAAATACTATAAACTGATGACCTTGTTCTTACAGCAGAATTTGTAGAAGAATTGGAAAAGAAATTCCAGGTATGGAAGTAAAACCTGAAATCAAAAAGCCTTGTGGTTAACCTAGCAAAAACGAATGCTGTAGTATGCAAAAGAAAGAAAAAAGACTCTTCACCCATCAGGTAAATGGCCCTGCTTGATATGTAAGAAGAGTGTAGGCAGAAATTCCATAAGGTAACCAGTGCAAAGCTATGGACACACAAGAGTGCAGTTGAATAACAGAAAGGGTAATAGAGAAGGCGGCAAGCTGGCAGAATCGTTAGCACGCTGGGCAAAATGCTTAGTGGTATTTCGTCTGCTGCTACATTCTGTGTTCAAATTCCGCCGAGGTTGACTTTGCCTTTCATCCTTTCGGAGTCGATTAAATGAGTACCAGTTACGCACTGGGGTCAATATAATCGACTTAATCCATTTGTCTGTCCTTGTTTGTCCTCTCTGTGTTTAGTCCCTTGTGGGTAGTAAAAAAAAGAGGTATTTTGTCTGCTGCTACATTCTGTGTTCAAATTCCGCCGAGGTCGACTTTGCCTTTCGTCCTTTCGGGGTCGATAAATTAAGTACCAGTTATGCACTGGGGTTGATGTAATCGACTTCATTCGTTTGTCTGTCCTTGTTTGTCCTCTCTGTGTGTAGCCCCTTGTGGGCAGTAAAGAAATAAGAAAGGGTAATAGAGAAAGTAGTCATTCTATGTGGAAGATGTACAGGGGTAAAAATATGAAGAACACATGGGAAATAGATTTTTCTTACAAGCCCAAGAGGATCCCTAGAGGCAGTAAGTAGTTTCTGTTACCTAGGTGACCAAATTAGCAGTGGAGGAGGATGTTCTGAAAGCATAGTTGCTAGAATAAGAATAGGTTGGAGAAAGTCCAGAGAGCTATTACCTCTGCTGGCAACAAAAGGTCTCTTCCTCTCTCTCCCTCCCTCTTTCAGGATGAAAGGCAGATTGTATGATGTTTGTATGAACAGCATTAACAGTGGAGGCGCAATGGCCTAGTGGTTAGGGCAGCGGACTCGCGGTCATAGGATCGCGGTTTCGATTCCCAGACCGGGCGTTGTGTGTGTTTATTGAGCAAAAAACATCTAAAGCTCCACAAGGCTCCGGCAGGGGGTGGTGGAGACCCCTGTTGTACTCTTTCACTCCAACTTTCTCTCACTCTTTCTTCCTGTTTCTTGTCCCCGACTTCCTACGCAACCGCTGAGCCTGGATGCACATTCATCCATCCGTCGATGCTCTCGGTGTCGGGGATTGACCTGCTTTCTCTTCTGCGGGTCTTACGAATAGCAAAGGACCACGTAAAAGTAAAAGTGTTGGAGAAGAGTGAGAGACATATAGTGATAGAGGTGGATGCTCTTCCTGATGCTAACCCTTACCTGTTTTCAAGTAAGGGGTTTCTCAATTCAAGGGCCTTCAAAAGCATGATGTGAATGGGCTGTTTATTGACAAAAGTGCAAATAACAACACAACTTCATGTCGTAACTTTTGTCTGAGGTAGCACAGATGTAAACAAACAAACACACACACATGGCAAGTTTCTTTCAGTTTCTGTTTCCCAAATTCACTTACAGGTTTCAATCAGTCCAGGACTGTTGTAGAAGACATTTGACCAAGGTGCCATGCAGCGGGACTGAACCCGGACCCATGTGGTTGGGAAGCAAACTTTTTAACCACACAACCATGCTTGCGACTACACGTACACGCACACACACACATGCATAAAAGAATGCACACATCTCTCATTGGTATGAAATAAAGAAATTGAGAGGTGAAGAATGCAATACAGAGTTTTAAGAGCGTATGATTAAGGGATGGTGAGATGGGTGGATGGATGGATGGATGGATGGATGGATGGATGGATGGAAGGGTGGAGGCATGGATGGATAGAAGGGTGGAGGCATGGATGGATGGATGGATGGATGGATAGAAGGGTGGAGGCATGGATGGATGGATGGATGGATGGATGGATAGAAGGGTGAGGCATGGATGGATGGATGGATAGAAGGGTGGAGGCATGGATGGATGGATGGATGGATGGAGGCATGGATGGATAGAGGGGTGGATGGATAGAAGGGTGGAGGCATGGATGGATAGAGGGGTGGAGCATGGATTGATGGATGAAGGGTGGAGGCATGGATGGATGAGGGGTGGATGGATGGATGGATAGAAGGGTGGATGGATGGATGGATAGAAGGTGGAGGCATGGATGGATGGATGGATAGAAGGGTGGAGGCATGGATGGATGGATGGATGGATAGAAGGGTGGAGGCATGGATGGATGGATGGATAGAAGGGTGGAGGCATGGATGGATGGATGTGGATAGGATGGTGGATAGAGGGTGGAGGCATGGATGGATAGAGGGTGGTGTGGATAGAGGGGTGGAGGCATGGATGGATGGATAAAGGTGGAGCTGGATGGAGAAGGGGTGATGGAGGGCTTGGATGTGGATAGATAGAAGGGTGGATGGATGGTGGATTAGAAAGTGGAGGCATGGATGATTGATAGAAGGTGGAGGCATGGATGGATGGATGGATTGATGGATGGATGGATGGATAGAAGGGTGGAGGCATGGATGGATGGATGGAAGGGTGGAGGCATGGATGGATGGATGGATAGAAGGGTGGAGGCATGGATGGATAGAAGGGTGGATGGATGGATGGATGGATGGATAGAAGGGTGGATGGATGGATGGATAGAAAGGTGGAGGCATGGATGGATGGATAGAAGGGTGGAGGCATGGATGGATGGAGGGATAGAAGGGTGGAGGCATGGATAGATGGATGGATAGAAGGGTGGAGGCATGGATGGATGGATGGATAGATAGAAAGGTGGAGGCATGGATGGATGGATGGATGGATAGAAGAGTGGAGGCATGGATGGATGGATAGATATATGATAGATATAGATAGATAGATAGACAGACAGATGGATAGATGGCCAGACAAGTAGACAGGCAGAGAGATAGACAGACAAATAGACAGACAGACAGGTAGATAGATAGTCGGATAGATGTACACCTGAATAGCTTTATGTATAGATAGCTGGATGCAAAGACAGATGGGTAAATATTACAGCTAGGCATTGATAGTTTCGACAGTAAGATGAGTAGAGATAATAAAGGAGAAATAGATGGATGGATGGATGGATATATATACTCTTTTTTACTCTTTTACTTGTTTCAGTCATTTGACTGTGGCCATGCTGGAGCACCGCCTTTAGTCGAGCAAATCGACCCCAGGACTTATTCTTTTTAAGTCCAGTACTTATGTTATCGGTCTCTTTTGCCGAACCGCTAAGTGACAGGGACGTAAACGCACCAGCATCGGTTGTCAAGCAATGCTAGGGGAATAAACACACACACACACATACACGTATATATATATATATACATATATACGACAGGCTTCTTTCAGTTTCCGTCTACCAAATCCACTCACAAGCATTGGTCGGCCCGGGGCTATAGCAGAAGACATTGCCAAAGATGCCACGCAGTGGGACTGACTGAAACCCGGAACCATGTGGTTGGTTAGCAAGCTACTTACCACACAGCCACTCCTGCGCCTATATATATATATATATATAGATAGATAGATAGATAGATAGATAAATAGATAGATAGATAGATAGATAGATAGATAAAGATAGATAGATAGATAGAAAGATAGATAGAAAGATAGACAGAGAGTTATACTAGATGGACAGATGGATAGACCAGATGGATAGATGAAAAGTTGAAACAAAATATATGCAGGAAGATAAAAGGAGAGAATAAAATAGATATGGGAGAAACAATGTAACAAAAGCGGAGTAAAACTAG
>NC_043021.1:18845036-18877974 GCF_006345805.1 Octopus sinensis | reverse complement strand
TATTATTGAATTGATAAAAGGTGTTTTTTTCTAATTTATATATATAAATATATATTATATTTCGTGAAATTCGATTTAGTATTTCTAAATTGAATCTTTCCTGGTAAGTTTGGAATAATATTCCCTCATATTATTATTATTATTATATATATATATCATATATATATCCCTGGAGAAGGACATCATGCTTGGAATGGTCAGTGGCAAGAGAGGAAGAGGCCGACCAAGAACCCGCTGGCTTGACACCATCAAGAGTGATACCAGCATGGACATAGCCAATCTGAAAGAAGCGGCCCAGGATAGAACTGACTGGAGGACACTGATCCAACGAGTAACCGAGAGTCGACTTCGACTGAGCGGATAGATAAATAGATAGATATATATATCATCATCATCATCATCGTTTAACGTCTGCTTTCCATGCTAGCATGGGTTGGACGATTTAATTGAGGACTGGCGAACCAGATGGCTGCACCAGTCTCCAATCTTGATCTGGCAGAGTTTCTACAGCTGGATGCCCTTCCTAACGCCAACCACTCCGAGAGTGTAGTGGGTGCTTTTACATGCCACCGGCACGAGGGCCAGTCAGGTGGTACTGACAACTGCCACACTCAAATGGTGATTTTTACGTGCCACCTGCACAGGAGCCAGTCCAACGGCACTGGCAACGACCTCACTATACATATATTTTCTTCACTTCCTGTTACTCTGAACTGATATCCTCTGAGTTCAGCTCATTCCTTATCGCTAATCATCTGTCATACTATTTTCACTCAGTGCACTTCTGATTTTGTCTCATATTCACGTTGTACCTAAACCTGATCTTTCTTACTTCTCTCTTTCTCACTCATTTACAAGGTGGGCAAACCCATGTCCAGTAAGTTCACCTTCATCAATTCACCACAGGAAAAGTTCATGGTCATCAATTACACTTTTTTTTTTCTCTCATTGAAAATGTTTTTAAGCATTAATTGTGATATACTATAGAAATATTTTCTCGGCAAATTTTCCTCAAGGTGAACTTAGCTCACAGTGAACTTTCCTCATGTTGAATTGATAGCGGTGAACTTACCTGTAATCTCCTTCTATCACAGTATTTTTTCTCCAGTCTATACCCAACTTGGGTGTCTTATCTCGCAGGTATTTGTGACCTCACTGGAGCTGGTGCCACATAAAAAGCACCCAGTACACTTTGCTAAGTGGTTAGCATTAGGAAGGGCATTCGGCTCTAGAAACCATGCCAAGGTAGACGAAGAACCTGGTGAAACCTCTGGCTCATTTGTTCTAATTAAACAATCCAACCATTGCCAGCATGAAAATATGGATGTTAATTGATAATGATGATGATAATGATGATATACATACACACTATTGTGTGTGTGTATATATATATTTACTCTTTACTCTTTTACTTGTTTCAGTCATTTGACTGCAGCGATGCTGGAGCACCGCCTTTAGTCGAGCAAATTGACCCCGAGACTTATTCTTTTCTAAGCCCAGTACTTATTCTATCGGTCTCTTTTGCTGAGCTGCTAAGTGATGGGGATGTAAACACACCAGCATCGGTTGTCAAGCAATGCTAGGGGGACAAACACAGACACACAAACACACACATACATATACATATATACGACAGGCTTCTTCAGTTTCCGTCTACCAAATCCACTCACAAGGCATTGGTTGGCCCGGGGCTATAGCAAGAAGACACTTGCCCAAGATGCCACGCAGTGGGACTGAACCCAGAACCATGTGGTTGGTTAGCAAGCTACTATCAACACAGCACTCCTGCACCTATTATATATATATTATATATATATATATATATATATATATAACATAATAATACAACACACACACATACATATACATATATATACATGCTTGGAAGGAAGGTGTGTAGCGTATGATCATTGCATTGACCAGGACAGAGGAAGTAGAGCAGAGAATCTGCATCAAATTTTGCCAAAAGCTCGGCGATACCTGCTCAGAGGCCTACACAAAGTTTTCAAAATGTTTTCATTGTTCTCAACACAATCAAGGAGATAGATCTTGTGCAACTGAAACTCAAGTGTCTTTTTGATCAGCTGAAAGCAGTTTTCACAGAAGTTTGGCAGCTACACACCTTCCTTCAAAGCACTGCTATAAACAGTAGAAGTGAGCTAGAACTTTAAAACTTAGTGCACATAGACAACAAAGTTCAAGGTCAATCTTTGCCAAGTGGCTTCACTCTGCATGCTTTAGTTTCATCACTATGGCAACAGTCCAGATACTTATTGATCAAACCTCGTATATGTGTGTGTGCTAATTAAAGAGGGTCAGACGAGATCAGGGCATATCAAAGTGAAGCACACAATATTAATGGCTACACAGTAAAACACAAATCCTACAGGTAGGCCATTCAATGGTGCTTGGTAATCTGCAACTCCAAGAGTATCCAAAGCTGAAGAAATCACCAGTTTGGTGTGAAATAACAATAAGAACAAATGAATGGATTCGTTATCGCTACAATTCTTTCATTAACCCTTTCGTTACTGTATTTCTGTTGAGATGCTCTGTGTTTCTTTCAATTACTTTAAATATAACAAAGAATTTAGTGAAATACCTTATTTATCATTAAGCTAGTGTTAGGAACATAAATTGTGACTAAGGTTTGGTGGAAGATTTTAATTCAAATTTTATGAAATCAAGACATTTTGTACTCAGAGCCAGGGCCAGTTTCAGCTGGGTTGGTATTGAAAGGGTTAAGAGATTTTATTACATTGTAACATCACACAGACAGGTATTCATGAAGCAGAACATCTATGAGATACAGCGGAATACAACAAAAACCTCTCAAATTTTCAAGATTCCCAACCACAAGGTTCTAGGTTCAGTCCTGCAGTGCCTTGGGTAAGTGCCTTCTACTATAGCTTTGGGGCAACCAAAGCCTTATGAGTGGACTTGGTAGATGGGAACTGAAAGAATTCCTATCATATATATAAATACAGTATCATCATTTAAGGCAGCGAGCTGGCAGAAACGTTAGCGCACCGGGCGAAATGCTTAGTGGTATTTCGTCTGTCGTTACATTCTGAGTTCAAATTCCGCCACGGTCGACTTTGCCTTTCATCCTTTTGGGGTCGATAAATAAAGTACCAGTTTCGCACTGGGGTCGATGTAATCGACTTAATCCCTCTGTCTGTCCTTGTTTGTCCCCCTCTATGTTCAGCCCCTTGTGGGCAGTAAAGAAATATATATATAAATACAATGCTGGATGTTCAAGGACCAAATGAAGGGCAGATTTTCATTCTCAGGATCGTCCTGATTCCAAAATGGTATAATACGTCTATGTAGAGCAAACGTAGACTGAGACACAAGGGTCCCGGACTGACGGACAGACACACAGAATTTTACGCTTATTATTAAAGATATGTGTGTATCTGTGTTTGTGCCCCACCCCCACTTGACAACCAGTGTTGGAGTGTTTACATCCCCGTAACTTATCAGTTCAGCAAGAGCAAGACCAATAGAATAAGTACTAGGCTTATAAAAAAAAGTACTGGGGCCAGTTCCTTTGACTAAAACTTTCTAAGGTGGTGCCCCAGTATGGCTACAGTCTAATGACTGAAACAAGTAAGAGATAAGATAAGATATATATATATATATATCACCGTGACCGACCAGGCTATCAGATGTTGCTACACATCGCTGGTCACAATGCGCTTCGAATTGTTTTAGCCTTCAAATGACGCCACCCCGCTGGCTAAGCGAGCAAGCCAACAGAAGAAAGAGTGAGAGAAAGATGTGGCGAAAGAGTACAGCAGGGATCGCCACCACCCCCTGCCAGAGCCTCATGGAGCTTTAGGTGTTTTCGCTCAATAAACACTCACAACGCCCAGTCTGGGAATCGAAACTGCCATCCTACAACCGCGAGTCCGCTGCCCTAACCACTGGGCCTCCACATATATATATAAATATATAACGGGAAGGTTTACGAAAATAAAAAAAAAAAGGCGAAGGCAGGTGAAGTACAAACATACAAATGTATTAGTATGGCACTCAGGAATAGAAATAGAACAAGTCTTTTACGTTTTGAGCCTACGCTCTTCGACAGAAAGATACACAGAAAAAAACAAGGACAGAAACAAGGAGAGAATAAAATGCGTGTAGGAGCTAACGATCTATCATGGCGTCCTGACTTTGGGCAGTGGTCAGACGCTAGAGGGAGATATATATCTGTGTGTGTGTGTATACATACATACATGTATTAGTATTTAGCAGAAGCAACAGAGTGACTCAAGGGACAAGAATTTCATGCATTAGTTTGGCACTTGAGGTCATAATGATAAAACTATATACACTTATGCTTAGAGTTTAATTTCTTCCTGCTTGCATCACCAAGCCATTATATATATATATATATATATATATATATATATATATATATATAGGCGCAGGAGTGGCTGTGTGGTAAGTAGCTTGCTAACCAACCACATGGTTCCGGGTTCAGTCCCACTGCGTGGCATTTGGGCAAGTGTCTTCTGCTATAGCCCCGGGCCGACCAATGCCTTGTGGATTTGGTAGACGGAACTGAAAGAAGCCTGTCGTATATATGTGTATATATATATATATAAACTGTGTGTAATGTTTGTGTGTTCTGTGTTTGTCCCCCTAGCATTGCTTGACAACCGATGCTGGTGTTTATGTTATGTCCCCCTTCACTTAGCGGTTCGGCAAAAGAGACCGATAAAATAAGTACTGGGCTTACAAAGAATAAGTCCCGGGGTCGACTAAAGGCGGTGCTCCAGCATGGCCGCAGTCAAATGACTGAAACAAGTAAAAGAGTAAAAAAGAGTAAAGAGTAATATATATACACACGTATATACATAGATCCACATACATATGTACGAACGAACATACATGCATACATATGCCCAAACAATTGGAAATATTCATCAAATACTTCAAAAATGTGTTTTCTGTGCAAAGGCTACAAAAAGGCACAGTTGTTAACCCAGAAACATAATTACGACCAGGGTGACACCCACCCACCCATAAAACACATTATGTGTATTTGATTTTCAGTTCATTCGGTTATATTACATATTTTCTACTAACCGACAGCAAAGATAATTGACTTACCGATTCCTAACATACCATATTATTTTCTCTTTTGTCCTACCAGTTCTGTTTCAAGGATAATTCTGAAATTAGGGGCTCCAGTTTGCATCTCAGTTCTGCAGGACTTTTCAGCCAAAGTCATTCTCATATCAATCATCATTTAATTTCCGCTTTTCCATGCTTGCATAGGCCGGAAGGAGTTTCTCAGGGCAGATTTTTTTTCCATGCCTGGAGATACCCCTTCATGTTGCCAACCCTCACATTGTTTCCAAGCAGGGTTATATATCTCCATAGCCCAGACATACTTTTCCAGGGAAGACTGGAAACAAACAACATTACTTGTATGATGATGATGATGCTCATTTACAAACCAACATGTGATATCTAGACTAGGGCACACACACACACCATATATATATATAATATATATATATATATATATATATATAAACACATATATACATATGCACACATGTACTCACAAGGCTTTGGGCATCTGCCCAAAGGTGCCACATAGCAGGACTGAACCCAAGATCACATGGTCAGGAATCATCCTTCTTAGCTGCACGACCATGTCTGTGCATTTTATTAATCGATGGAGATTCTACAAGCTGAGAATAATCACAGCAATTGGACATCTCATGACCAAAATCAATTAGAAGACTTGATATGCATAAGATCTGGTCATCAAATTTAAGTAGAGATTTCAAACTTAAAATCTTCAAAGCCACAGGTCGAACCAATTCTACTATATGGCTCAGAAACCTGGACGTTATCAAAGAAGCTTGAGAGGCGGTTGGATGGAACTTACACTCGCCTCCTTATGAGAGCTCAAAATATCTCGTGGAAGCGTCATCCAACCAAAGCACAAATATATGGGAAATTACCACCTGTGTCATCTCTTGTGAAAGGTAGAAGAGTCCAGTTTGCTGGACATTGTTGTAGAGCTGAAAACGAGGTAATTTCTACTCTTCTCCTCTGGAAGCCATCTGCTCGCGATACCAGAGGGCGCACACTCTCCTACCCTGATATAATCTCCAGGGATTCAGGCATCCAGCAACAGGACCTCCGTAATGCTATGATGGACCGTGAAGTCTGGCATAACATAGTAAACTCCATTGTCTCAACTATGGTCGAACAATTACTATGATGATGATGATATATATATATATATTATATATATATATATATATATATATACATACATACATATCATCTCTTGTGATAGGTAGGAAAGTCCAGTTTTGCTGGACATTGTTGTAGAGCTGAAAAACGAGGGTAATTCTACTCTTCTCTCTGGAAGCCATCTGCTCGGGATACCAGAGGGCGCACACTCTCCTGCCCTGATGTAATCTCCAGGGATACAGGCATCCAGCAGCAGGACCTCCGTAATGCTATGATGGACCGTAAAGTCTGGCATAACATAGTAAATTCCATTGTCTCGACCACAGTCGAACAATGAAGGAATGAATAGAGGACTTGTTCCACATTCAAAGGAGATTATGAGTAAGCACCGGCTAGAACCCTTATGTGATGATGTAAAATGAAACAGAGAAGTGTGCAAAAGTGTAAAGTGACTTCCAAAGAACTTTATCAAGTGCACAATGCTTTCAAACTCCTTGAACTGAGAGACTCCATCAAGGATTTAACCCACTTAACCCATTAGCATTCGGTTACTTTATCAAATGTAATGCTTATCTAGTCACATTGTTTTTCGTATTAATCATGCATTATCTCATACCTTTGAAATTTCAATGATGTGATTGTTTATCTTTAGAATGACATTGTAGGGTAGGTGTGAGAGGCCAGATTTGGCTAGTTTGTACATAAAATAGGTAGAATATTTGGGCCAAACACGGCTGGATTAACCCTTTCATTACCAACCCGGCTGAAACCAGCTCTGGTTCTGAATACAAGTGTCTTGTTTTCATAAGTTTTCAATTAAAATCTTCCACCAAACCTTAATCGCAATTTATGTTCCTAACACTAGCTGAATGATAACTTATTTTACTAAATACTTTGTTATATTTAAAGTAATTGAAAGAAACACAGAGCATCTCAAAGTAAATATGGTAATGAAAGGGTTAACCCTTTAGCATTCAGATTTTCTGTCAAAAGTAATTCTTATTTATTTACACTGTTTTGTATTAATCATGGATTATCTTGTAGCTTTGAGATTTCAATGACATAACTTTATTGTTAGAGTGACATTGTAGGGTAGGTGTGGGAGACAGGATCTGGTTGGTTTCAATATAAGACGGGTAGATTATTTGGGCCAGATATGGCTGCTTTAACAATCTGGCATTCAGATTACTGTCAAATGTAATGCTTATTAATTCACATTGTTTTGAATTAACCATAGATTATCTTGTAGCTTTGGGATTTCAATGATGTGATTATTTATATCAAAAACGATATTGTCGGATAGTTGTGAGAGGCTGGATCTGGCTGGTCTGAAAATAAAACAGGAAGAATATTTGGATGGGATACAGTCAATTTAAATGCTTAAGGGTTAAAGATATTGTCTAAATTGATGGTCTCCAGTATGAATAAACTTACTTTATATTGGGACCAAGTTTATGTGTTATTAATACAGAAACAAAGATTTTCAGCCTTTTCCCTCAAAAACAACTTAGGTTTCTGCTATGATGTCAGAGTTTTTCTGGAAAAAATAAGTAGATTGAAATTCATGCTAAATAAACAGCAGATTTTTCTCTGAGAAAACCAAGCAGAGTTCATTCCTTTAGCCTTTAAACCAGCCACATTTAGTATTCTACATGTTATATGTTCAAACAGGCCAGATACAGCGTTTCATCTACTCTCCAATCATCATCATCATCGTTTAGCGTCCGCTTTCCATGCTAAACGATGATGATGATGATGGAGAGTAGATGAAAGGCTGCATCTGGCCTGTTTGAACATATAACATGTAGAATACTAAATGTGGCTGGTTTAAAGGCTAAAGGAATGAACTCTGCTTGGTTAGCAGATTTTCACTGAGAAAACCAAGAGAGTTCATTCCTTTAGCCTTTAAACCAGCCACATTTAGTATTCTACATGTTATATGTTCAAACAGGCCAGTACAGCGTTTCATCTACTCTCCAATCATCATCATCATCGTTTAGCGTCCGCTTTCCATGCTAAACGATGATGATGATGATTGGAGAGTAGATGAAAGGCTGCATCTGGCCTGTTTGAACATATAACATGTAGAATACTAAATGTGGCTGTTTAAAGGCTAAGGAATGAACTCTGCTTGGTTAGCAATTTTTCGCTGAGAAAACCAAGCATAGTTCATTCCTTTAGCCTTTAAACCAGCCACATTTAGTATTCTACATGTTATATGTTCAAACAGGCCAGATGCAGCCTCTCACACCTACCCTACAATGTCATCCTAAAAATAAACAATCGCAACATCAAAATCTCAAAGCTACCAAATAAATCATGATTTATTCAAAGCAATGTGAATAAATAAGCATTGCTTTTGACAGAGTAATCTGAATGCTAAAGGGTTAAACCAGCCATGTCTGGCCAAGATATCCTACCAGCTTTATGTTCAAACTGGCTGGATCTGACTTCTCACACCTACCTTACAATATCATTCTGAAAATAATCACATCATTGAAATCTCAAAGCTGTGAGATAACGCATGATTAATTCAAAACAATGTGAATAAATAAGCATTACATTTGACAGAATGTAATTGTGATGGCGCGTGGCTTAGTGGTTAGGGGCATTCGGCTCATGATCGTAAAGTCGTGAGTTCAATTCCCGGTGGTGTGTTGTGTCCTTGAGCAAGACACTTTATTTCACATTGCTCCAGTTCACTAAGCTGGCAAAAATGAGTAACGCTGTGATGGACTGGCATCCCGTCCAGATGGGGAACACATACGCCATTGAAACTGGGAAACCGGGCCCATGAGCCTGGCTAGGCTTTAAAAGGGTGCATTTATTTATTATTACATTTGACAGAATAATCTGAATACTAAAGGTTTAAACCAGCCATGTCTGGCCCAGATATCCTACCAGCTTTATGTTCAAACTGGCCAGATCTAACTTCTCACACCTACCTTGCAATATCATTCTGAAAATAATCACATCATTGAAATCTCAAAGCTGTGAGAAAACACATGATTAATTCAAAACAATGTGAATAAATAAGCATTACATTTGGCAGAATAATCTGAATGCTAAAGAGTTAATGTGCAAATCAAATTAAGAGAATTCGTTTAGGATTCCCAGAAGCCTGGGAGAGACATCAATATCAGTTGATTAAAAGTATTCCTTGTACTAGAATTATTATTTAATTTTATCGCATCCCAGAATGATGAAAGAAAAAGCTGATTATGGTGGGATTTCAACTCAGAACATTAAGGACCATAATTATTGGGTTGTCCGGAAAGTTTGTGCCAATTTATAGTAGCTTACCTTTCGACTTATTTTAGAACATGGTTGAGTCCATAAAATAGGATTTGACTACACTTCCATTTAAAGCACAGTTTAAGCAATCTTTTCGTGGAAGAAGGTTTATGTTCCTATAACCTGTGTTAATTCTGTAATCCTTTAAAATGGAAGATAAGAAAGTTCATTTTCGGCACTTGATGCTTTGGGAGCCAGACAAAAATTGCTGCAGCTTGGCTGGGATGTGTTACCCCACCCTCCATATTCACCAGATATTGCTCCTTCGGATTTCCACTTATTCAGGTCTCTGCAGAATAGTCTTAATGGTAAAAATTTCAATTCCTTGAATGACGTAAATAGATACCTTGATGAATTCTTTGCCATGAACCCAACCCAATTCTGGGAAGAGGGTATTTTCAAGTTAAAGGAAAGATGGAGACGCATCGTGCAACAAAATGGTTCATATTTGATTGATTAAAAATGTAATGGCAAGTATTTATTGACCTTTTTCTTTCCTTTAAAAATCGGCACGAACTTTCTGGACAACCCAACAGATACTATAAGGCATTTCATACAACACTAACAAATCTGCCAATCCACCGTCTCGTTTAACCCTTTAATGTTCAGATTATTCTGTCAAATGTAATTCCTTTTTTTATTCACATTGTTTTGAATTAATCATGCATTACCAAGTGGCTTTGAGATTTCAATGATGTGATTGCTTATTTTTAGAGCGTTAGAATTGGTTAGGAGTGAGAGGTTAGATATGACCAGTTTGAATGTAAAACATGCAATATTTGAGCCAGATTTGACCAATTTAAATGTTAAAGATTTAAGCACTAATTACTTAAATCCATAGCATTTAAACCAGCCATATCCAACCCAGATGTTCTACCTGTTTTATGTTCAAACTGGTCCAATCCAGCCTCTCACATCTACCATACAATGTCATTCTTAAAATAAACAATCACTACCTTGAAATCTCAAAGCTGAGAGATAATACAGGATTAATTGAAAACAATATGAATAAATAAGTAATACATTTGAGTGAGTGATCTGAATACTAAAGGGTTAAAAAGCCCCAGCAATAATCAAACCATACCCATTTAAACCAGCCACAACCAAACATTCTATTTGTTTTATGTTCAAACTGACCACACCTGACTTCTCACACCTTCCCTACAATGTCATTCTAAAAATAAACAATCATGTCATCAAAATCTCAAAGCTATGAGATAATGCATGATTAATTCAAAAACAATATGAATAAATAAGCATAACATTAACCATGTAGTTTGAATGCTAAAGAGTCAAAGTAGGGATATTTTATGATTCCCAGTTAAGGGTGCTTGAAAAAAGGTCCATAATTCTTAAATTCACTGTATGAGGTCTTTGTTTGTCATTAAAAACGTTTTTGGCAAACATGAAGCAATGTCCAGATCAATATACAGACGGATAGGTATATAGATTATATGAACAGACACATATGGAGACTCGGATCCACACATATAAAGATGCACATCCATACATACAAAAACGGTACATAGTTGCATAACACACACAAGGAGACAGAGGTGCATACATATACAAACACATGCTCACACACACACATACATAGAAAATACACAAACGCGGACATACAAGCACATAAATATGCAGGATACTTAGATACATATGCACACACACACACATATATATACATATGCATACACACACACACACACACATATATATACATACATAAAGATGCAAAGACATACATATATACATATGCATACACACACACACACACACATATATATATACATACATAAAGATGCAAAGACATACATTTATACATATGCATACACACACACACACATATATATATATACATACATAAAGATGCAAAGACATACATTTATACATATGCATACACACACACACACACATATATATATACATACATAAAGATGCAAAAACATACATTTATACATATGCATACACACACACACACACACATATATATATACATACATAAAGATGCAAAGACATACATTTATACATATGCATACACACACACATATATATATACATACATAAAGATGCAAAGACATACATATATACATATGCATACACACACACACATATATATATATATACATACATACACATGCAAAAATACACACACATACATACGTACATGCATGCATGTATAGGCACACACACACACACACGCTGACCCACGCACATGCACACAAACAAGCAAAAAGGAATGCAGTGTAAATAACGGACTGAGTCAAGACTAGTGAAAAGGTTGCAAGACGCAACGAAAATTTTAGGAAAATAAAAATAAGAAAAAAGTGGAAATTTTACCGGTGAGTGTGTTATATTATAAGGCACAAAAAGAAAATGACTCTCCCCAGACACAGCAGAATGAAGCAAACTATATTTCTGAATTAACAGAGAGCATGATCTCTAATTAAAATAGCCTCAATTCTAGTACAAACACAAAGGTCCACCGTTTCTACAATGACTTCAATCATTTTCCGGGAAAGCTTAGTGAATTGAGCGAAGAGCAAGGATTGAGAGTTCATCCAAAAACAAGGACCATGAAGAAGAGATACCTGGGTAGATGGGATAGACACATAAATACTCTTTTACTCTTTTACTCGTTTCAGTCATTTGACTGCGGCCATGCTGGAGCACCGCCTTTAGTCGAGCAAATCGACCCCAGGACTTATTCTTTGTACGCCTAGTACTGATTCTGATTTCTTTATTGCCCACAAGGGGCTAAACATAGAGGGGACAAACGAGGACAGACAAAGGGATTAAGTCGATTACATCGACCCCAGTGCGAAACTGGTACTTAATTTATCGACTCCGAAAGGATGAAAGGCAAAGTCGACCTCGGTGGAATTTGAACTCAGAACGTAACGGCAGATGAAATACTGCTAAGCATTTTGCCCGGCATGCTAACGTTTCTGCCAGCTCGCCTAGTACTTATTCTATCGGTCTCTTTTGCCGAACCGCTAAGTTACGGGGACGTAAGCACACCAGCATCGGTTGTTACCACACACACACACACACACACACTCATATGTACGACGGGCTTCTTTCAGTTTCTGTCTACCAAATCCACTCACAAGGCTTTGGTCAACCCAAGACTACAGTAGAAGACACTTGCCCAAGGTGCCACGCAGTGGGACTGAACCCGGAACCATGTAGTTGGTAAGCAAGCTACTTACCACACAGCCACTCCTGTGTTAGACCCATCAGCAGGAAAGACCTGGAGATGGTCCACTGCAGAAAATCTTACAAAACCAAGTTCTTATTTGTTGAAGGGCAGACCAGTTTATACTCTAATGTTTATTTCTGACTCAGAATTACTTGAGATTCGATAATGTATAGCTGTTTAAATAGCATTTTATTGTTTTATATGAAAACACATGGCTACACAGGCATGTGGCTTAGTGGTTACTATATCAAACCCATGATCATAAGGTCACAAGTTTGATTCCTGGCAGTGCAGTGTGTCCTTGAGCAAGACACTTTATTTCACTTTGCTTCAGTCAACTCAGCTGGCAAAAGCGAGTTGTACCTTTAATTCAAAGGGGCCAACCTTGTCACATTCTGTGTCAGGCTGAATCTCCCTGAGAACTACATTAAGGGTACATGTGTCTGTGGCGGCGAGCATCAGAAACTTGACTAAAAGAATACTACAGGCTTCTTTCAGTTTCCATCTGCCAAATCCACTCACAAGGCTTTGGTCAGCCCAAGGCTATAGTAGAAGGCACTTGTCCAAGGTGCCACGCAGTGGGACTGAACCCAGAACCATGTGGTTGGGAAGCAAGCTTCTTGTTAATAATGATAATAATAAATACAACCCTCTTAAGTACGAAATAGTGCAGCTATGGAAAATGAAGATAATACCAGTTATTGTTGGGTCCTTGGGGACAATATCAGAAGGCATCAAGACGGATATAAAGAAAATCGGAATAGAGTGCCCAGTAGAACTGTTACAAAAAGTTTGTCAACTTGGCACAGCCAAAATTATCAAGAAAGTATTAGTCGAAAAGAACCATAGGCTGCAAGCAGCAAGCCTGCTATGCCTGTAAGACTCCAGGAGTTCCAACAAAATGTGTGATAAAAAGGAATAATAAATAGACACATTTGACCAATCTTAGGTAAAATTAAAATCATCAATGTCCCCATTGTGACTCCATAGCAAAATCCATACCTGAACTCAAATTATATTCACACAGTCAACACAAATTGATGCAGCTTCATTTTTTTCTCTAATCCTTTTTCTTTTTTTATAATCGAAATTGAACCAGTTCCCACAAGTGTGTAATAACCAAACACCACTCTACATTACATCACACCATAAAAACAGCAAGCCTTGTAGAGAGCTTCTATGAGGTTAGTCAACCTGCTAGAAATGAAAGCCAAATTTTCCTGAAATTACACTAACATTTTTAACGAAGGATAAGATACTTTAGTCATCATCATCATCATTGTTTAACGTCCGCTTTCCATGCTAGCATGGGTTGGACGATTTTGACTGGGGTCTGGTGAACCAGATGACTGCACCAAGCTCCAATCTTGATCTGGCAGAGTTTCTACAGCTGGATGCCCTTCCTAATGCCAACCACTCCGAGAATATAGTGGGTGCTTTTTACGTGCCACCGGCACAGGGGCCAGTCAGGTGGTACTGGCAATGACCTTGTTCAAATCTTTTTACACATGCCACGAGCACAGGTGCCAGTAAGGCGACGTTGGTAATGATCACGCTCGAATGGTGCCCTTTTACATGCCACCGGCACGGAAGCCAGTTAGCTGCTCTGGCAACAATCAAGCTCGGATGGTGCTTTTGGCACTCTACTAGCACAGGCACAAGTGCCAGTAAGGCAACACTGGTAACGATCACACTCGAATGGTGCCCTTTTATGTTCCACTGGCACTTTAGTCGATGCAGTCTTACATATTTCTGAAAAGGAGATGATGATGGTTGAAGATCCTTCCCAAATCATATAGACTCATAGGGCAGTTTCCTGGTTTCTGTGGTGCATGTATTAACCCCTGGATGGGATGCTGCTCCATTACAGGATAACACT
The DNA here is from genome assembly GCF_006345805.1 of Octopus sinensis. Lineage (NCBI taxonomy): Eukaryota > Metazoa > Mollusca > Cephalopoda > Octopoda > Octopodidae > Octopus > Octopus sinensis. The sequence goes on along the minus strand of NC_043021.1, from coordinate 18,863,377 downwards.
TTTTTGCCAGCTGAGTGGACTGGAGCAATGTGAAATAAAGAATCTCACTCAAGGACACAATGCATCACCCGGTCCAGGAATCGAAACTACAATCTTACAATCATGAGTCCAACACCCTAACCACTAAGCCATGTGCCTCCACATTTCTCAAAGAACAAAATGGTCACAGGTGGAAAGCCTTTTTTTTCATAGCTCTACTTAACATGAGTTGACCAAGGGTAAAACACCAAAAGCAACACTAACAAAGTCACAAACTACATACCTCACATTAATGATATATATATGATATAGATAATTTTAAGGGGATGGGGTTTAGTCAATACCATACACCCTAGTACTTGGCCCTGAGAAGACAAAAAGGCAAATCTGACCTCAGTAGAATTTGAACTCAGAATGTAAAGAGCTGGAAAATGCCAAGCATTAACCCCTCACTTCTACACATCTCATATCTTAAGTGTCCACCCAGATATGTCATCACCACTACTTTTATCTCTTTCCAGTTCTACCCTAATCCCTCACCATCCATTCTCTCTTCTAAATTCCAAGTACTCATGTGACCCCTTTGCAGCAAGAAACCTGTTCCTGTCTGGCCCCTTTGCAGCAAAAAACCTGTTCCTGTCTGGCCCCTTTGCAGCAAAAAACCTGTTCCTGTCTGGCCCCTTTTCTCATACTTCAACCCCATCATCTCTGAGCATAAAACCACCTTTCTCAGGGCTCATAATCTTGCAAGCCACATGGTAACTTCACTAGTCGTGCAACATGAAAACCAGCACCCAGTACACGCTGTAAAGTGGTTGGCATTAAGAAGGGCACTCAACCAGAAAAACTATGTCAAAGCTGATATTGAAGCATGATGCAGTCAGATCTTGTCAAACCATCCAACCCATGCCAGCATGGAACAGGGACATTAAATGATGATGATGATGATGATACAATACATCTAGGGACATTTTTTTTTTACAATATTTCAGGTTGCGCGTGTATGGGAGTATTGGTAAAGTATAAAATTTGTAGGGTTTAAACACCAATGAAAGAGGGATTTGGGACCCAGTCTTTCTTCTAGAAGCTAAGAAAGGTTTTCCATTTTCCTTACTAAATAACAAGGCAGAGAGTGTATATACATGTGTGTGTGCAATTTGTGTATGTCTGTGTGTGAGTATATATATATAAAGTTAATCCAAACAAGAAAACAAAAAAGACAACAACGCAACAGGTGGAACAATTAAAGTATTATTAGGCGCTCAGGAAAAAAGGAAAGAAGGAGGGTATGACGTTTCGAGCGGAGCTCTTCGTCGGAAACCAGGAGTTGTGATGATCTGCTGTACATGGGTACAAAAGACAACTGGAGTCTGGACAGCTCCCTGACTGGCCAACTCCTGTCAGACCATCCAACCCATGCCATCATGGAAAACAGACATTAAACAATGATGATGATAATGATATATATATGTCACCGTGATCACCATGACCAACCAGGCTTTCAGATGTTGCTACACATCGCTGGTCACAATGCGCTTTGCATTGTTTTAGCCTTCGAATGACGCCACCCCGCTGGCTAAGTGAGCAGGCCAACAGAAGAAAGAGTGAGAGAAAAGTTGTGGCAAAAGAGTACAGCAGGGATCGCCACCACCCCCTGCCAGAGCCTCGTGAAGCTTTTAGGTGTTTTCGTTCAATAAACACTCACAACGCCCAGTCTGGAAATCGAAACCGCAATCCTACGACCGTGAGTCCGCTGCCCTAACCACTGGGTCATTGCACCTCCATATATATATATATGGCCTGCTCGCTTAGCCAGCGGGATGGCGTCATTCGAAGGCTAAAACAATGCGAACGCATTGTGACCAGCAATGTGTAACTACATCTGATGGACTGGTCGGTCACGTGATGGGTGATATATATGTATATATATATATATATATATATATATCTATATATATATATATATGCATTTGGATGTATATCTCTGTGTGTTTCTGTGTATATCTGTGTATGTGTAATTCATAGCTCAATATTTATTGTCGGCAAGTTTAAGATAAGGCACTTTTTTCCTGTCCTTATACTATTATAGTTTTTTCTTCTTTTTTTTCCACAGCTGGATGGTATTTCTTCCTATTGTTAACTCAACCAAGAATAAGATGGAAGCACTTTTATTGTGGCAAGAGCAGAGGAGACAAGTTTAACCCTTTTGGCGTTCAGATTATTCTGTCAAATGTAAAGCTTATTTACTCTCTTTTTACTCTTTTACTTGTTTCAGTCATTTGACTGCAGCCATGCTGGAGCACCGCCTTTAGTCGAGCAAATCGACCACGGGACTTATTCTTTTGTAAGCTCAGTACTTATTCTATCGGTCTCTTTTGCCGAACCGCTAAGTGACGGGGACGTAAACACACCAGCATCGGTTGTCAAGCTATGTTGGGGGGACAAACACAGACACACAAACACACACACATACATACATACATACATATATATACATATATACGACAGGCTTCTTTCAGTTTCCGTCTACCAAATCCACTCACAAGGCATTGGTCGGCCCGGGGCTATAGCAGAAGACACTTGCCCAAGATACCACGCAGTGGGACTGAACCCGGAACCATGTGGTTGGTAAGCAAGCTACTTACCACACAGCCACTCTTGCGCCTATATTATTTATTCACATTGTTTTGAACTAATCCTGCATTAACTCATAGCTTCAAGATTCCCATGATGCGATTGTATAATTTTGGAATGACATTATAGGGTAGGTGTGAGAGACCAGATCTGGCCGGTATGAACATAAAATATAATAGTTGGACCAGGCATGGCTGGTTTAACCCTTTAGCACTCAGATTATTCTGTAAAATGTAATGGCTTATTAATTCACATGGTTTTGAACTAATCATGCATTATCTCACAGCTTTGAAATTTTGATGGCATGACTGTTTTTTTTTTTGGAATAACATTGTAGGGAAGGTGCGAGAGGCCAGATCTGTCTGGTTTGACTGCGGCCATGCTGGAGCACCACCTTTAGTCGAATCGAATCGACCCCCAGGACTTATTCTTTGTAAGCCTAGTACTTATTCTATCGGTATCTTCTGCTGAACTGCTAAGTTTTTTGGCCTGATATGGATGTTTTGAATGCTAAAGGGTTAATCTATCACCTAAAGCAAGCAAATGAGAATTTTGTTTACACAAGGAAACAGAAAATGTCATCGTCATTATGATTTTAATGTCCACTCGTCTATGCATTTCTTTGAGGTAGATTTTCTACAGCTGGATGCTCCGTCTGATGTCAATCCTCATCTGTTTCCAAGGGAGCTAATAATTCCCAATGACCAGATGAATTTTCATGGAAGATTATAAATGAGTGGATTTGGTAGACGGAAACTGAAAGAAGCCCGTCGTATATATCATATGTGTGTGAGTGCGTCCATATATGTTTGTGTCTGTGTCTGTCTCCCCACCATCGCTTGACAACCAATGCTTGGTGTGTCTACGTCCCCGTAACTTAGCGGTTCAACAAAGCGTCCAATAGAATAAGTACTAGGCTTACAAAGAATAAGTTCTGGGGTCAATTCGTTTGACTAAAGGTGGTGCTCCAACATGGCTACAGTCAAATGACTGAAACAAGTAAAAGAATAAAAGAATATATACATATATATATATAAATGTGTATGTGTGTGTACATGTATATATGATGTTTAATCTTTTGAAGCCAGTTACTTATTCTATCACTCTGTTCAGTCAAACAGCTAAGTTTTGGGGATGTAAACAAACCCACACCATTTCTCAAGCAGTGTGGAGAACAAATGCAGTCACAGACACACTTATAAATATATATATATGTCAAAACTGACATGGTGTCTGGGCAGCTCCTGTCAAACCATCCAACCCATACCAGCATGGAAAACGGATGTTAAATGATGCAAAAATGATGAACTGTGTGTTTGTGTGTGTGCATGATGTGATGGGCTTCACACAATTTCCATCAACCAAATCTACTCAGAATGCAATAGTTGGTGCCCAGGGCTATAGTAGAAGACATTTTCCCAAAGTGGCAGCCTGTAGTGGGACTGAAACCCGGAATCATGTAGTTGCAAAGCAAGCTTCTTAACCACACAGCCACATAGGGTTTCTTTTATAAGTACATGTGTATGCATGTGAGTGTGTGTAAATACACTTGTATACATTTTTTACATTACCACATGTGTGTGTGTGTGTGTGTGTGTGTGTTTGAAGGAGAGTAAAGAAGAAAAAGAAGTGAAAGTAAGAGGCAGAGACAGTTGTGCTCTGATTTCAACAAACACAATTTAATGAAGAGCTGGTTTCTTACACTTATTATATAATCTAACATACACAAACACACACACACACACACACACACACACACACACAGAAAGAGAGAGAGAGAGAGAGAGAGAGCGAGAGAGAGACATATGCTCATACACAACCTACAACACAAATGTGTATACACACAAACAGATGTTTAAATTTACACACACACACACACACACATTTGGTCACGATACAGCTTACTCTATAAGAGGTCACCGCCAATTGTTTTAAGTGCCCACTTGGAGATCACAGTGGCTAAGATATGACACAAGCCTCCCATTCTCTCTCATACACACACACACATACACACACAAAACCATTAGTAGATAAAAAAAACAGCCACTATTTTGCAGTACACATACACACATCATTATTGTCCTCATCATTTAAATGTCCACATTTCCATACATACCTGGGTCAGACAGAGCTTACAGAGGTGGATTTTCTAGGGCCAGAATGTATTTCTTGTTGTCAACCCTCACCAGTTTCCAATCAAGGTAAAAAGCTTTCTAATTAGCACAGAAGAAGGTCCCCCTCTGCCCCAGTGAAATATTCTTTCTGCCTCAGTGGACGTCCCCTTATTGGCTCCGCAGAGACTCTCTTGTTGCCTCAGCAGAAAGTCCCTCTTTAGTGGAAGCACCCTAACTACTTTGTCAGATCATTAACACTAATTAATCTTGCCCATGTTGATAGGTTTCTCTCATCATGACCATCATCAGGTACAGATTGCACCTAGAAAGTTCCCCTCCAAGGCACAAGTCCAGACAAGGTTGTTTATGGAAGACCAGCGGTCATCCATGCATACCAGCCTCCCTTCTCCACGCCACCAATGTTATCCAAGGGAAAGGCAAAGGGGCCGATACAGCTTGGCACCTGTGATGTCGCAACTCATTCTACAGCTGAGTGAACTGGAGCAACATGAAATAAAGTGTCTTGCTCAAGAACACAACACGCAGCCCAGTCCAGGAATCAAACTCACAAAGACCCATTTTCGTCATGAATGACCATGGGATTGCACCTAGAAAGTTCCCCTCCAAGGCACAAGTCCAGGCAAGGTTGTTTATAGAAGACCAGCCTGGTCCGGGAATCGAACTGACTACCTCCTGATTGTGAGCTTGATGCTCTAATCACTGAGCCATCATCATCATCATCATCATCATTATCAATTAACCCTTTCGCATTCAGAGTGTAATGCTTATTTATTCACATTGCTTTGAATTAATCATGCGTTATTTCATAACTTTGAGATTTCAATAATGTGGATATTTATGTTTACAGCTCAGCAAAACTTTAAGTCATATGGATCTGAATCAAGCTGTTTTAAATAAAATATATATATATATATATATATATATATATATATATATATATATATATATATATCACCGTGATCACGTGACCGACCAGGTATCAGATGTTGCTACACATCGCTGGTCACAATGCGCTTCGCATTGTTTTAGCCTTCAAATGACACCACCCCGCTGGCTAAGCGAGCAGGCCAACAGAAGAAAGAGTGAGAGAAAGTTGTGGCGAAAGTATACAGCAGGGGTCACCACCACCCCCTGCCAGAGCCTCGTGGAGTTTTAGGTGTTTTCGCTCAATAAACACTCACAACGCCCGGTCTGGGAATCAAAACCGCGATCCTACGACCGCGAGTCCGCTGCCCTAACCACTAGGCCATTGCGCCTCCACATATATATATATATCTTAGTAGAAACATTAGTGCACTGGGTGAAATGCTTAATGGTATTTCATCTGTCTTTAAGTTTTATAGGCGCAGGAGCGCTGTGTGGTAAGTAGCTTGCTTACCAACCACATGGTTCCGGGTTCAGTCCCACTGCGTGGCATCTTGGGCAAGTGTCTTCTGCTATAGCCCCGGGCCAACAATGCCTTGTGAGTGGATTTGGTAGACGGAAACTGAAAGAAGCCTGTCGTATATATGTATATATATATATGTATGTGTGTGTGTGTTTGTGTGTCTGTGTTTGTTCCCCTAACATTGCTTGACAACCGATGCTGGTGTGTTTACGTCCCCGTCACTTAGCGGTTTGGCAAGAGACCGATAGAATAAGTACTGGGCTTACAAAGAATAAGTTCCGGGGTCGATTTGCTTGACTAAAGGCGGTGCTCCAGCATGGCCGCAGTCAAATGACTGAAACAAGTAAAAGAGTAAAGTGTATATATATATATATATATATATATCTTACCAGAAACATTAGTGCACTGGGTGAAATGCTTAATGGTATTTCGTCTGTCTTTATGTTTTATGGGCGCAGGAGCGGCTGTGTGGTAAGTAGCTTGCTTACCAACCACATGGTTCCGGGTTCAGTCCCACTGCGTGGCACTTTGGACAAGTGTCTTCTACTATAGCCTCGGGCCGACCAAAGCTTTGTGAGCGGATTTGGTAGACGGAAACTGAAAGAAGCCTGTCGTATATATGTATATATATATATATGTGTGTGTGTGTGTTTGTGTTTGTACCCCCAACATTGCTTGACAACCGATGCTGGTGTGTTTACATCCCCCGTAATTTAGCAGTTCAGCAAAAGAGACCGATAGAAAAAGTACTAGGCTTACAAAGAATAAGTCCTGGGGCTGATTTGCTTGACTAAAGGCAGTGCTCCAGCATGGCCACAGTCAAATGACTGAAACAAGTAAAAAAAATTAAAAAAAAAGACACACACACACACACACACCTGACAAACTTCTTTCAATTTCTGTCCACCAAATCCACTCACAGGGCCTCGGTCAGCCTGGGGCTACAGTAGAAGACACTTTGCCCAAGGTGCTCCGCAGTGGGACTGAACCCAGGACCACGTGGTTGGGAAGCAACCTGCTTACCACAAGCCATGCCTGTACCTTATAGCTAAATACAATGACATTTAAACATGGAATCAAACCCCACTCTCTCTACATTAGACACAGCATTTACCAGAAAAGCCAACAATTAGAACAAAGAAGTCTTGAAATCCAATAAGTCATCTGATTTTTTTTATATACAGTCAACCAGCTGTTGCAGACTGACCATTTTCTTGTGGCATTCATGAGTTGAAAACCAATGAGAGGGGTGGAGGATGTTACACATTTCCTACTGTGATCAACTTTACTTTTTTCCTTTCATGATGATCATCATCATCGTTTAACGTCCACCTTCCATGTTAGCATGGGTTGGACGATTTTGACTGAGGGCTGGCGAACCAGACGGCCGCACCAGGCTCCAATCTTGATCTGGCAGAGTTTCTACAGCTGGATGCCCTTCCTAACGCCAACCACTCCGAGAGTGTAGTGGGTGCTTTTTATGTGCCACCAGCACAGTGCCAGTCAGGCAGTACTGACAATGACCTCGCTCGAATCTTTTTACACATGCCACCGGCACAAGTCTGTCCCCAACCACCACTTGACAACTGGTGTTGGTGTGTTTATGTCCCCATAACTAAACAGTTTGGCAAAAAAAACTGATAGAATTAGTACCAGATATAAAAAGAAAAATAAGCAGTAGGTTTGATTCGTTTGACTAAAAGTTCTTCAAAGCAGTGCCCAGGATGGTCACAGTCTAATGACTGAAACAAGTAAAAGATAAAAGAAATAAACATTACATCTGATATAGTAATCTGAACACCGAAGGGTTAAACCAGTCAACAGTCAAGTTGTTGTTTAGCCCCAGGCTGAACCAGACCCCTACTCAATAGCATTGCATATTGTGCCGCCTGACTGGTTCCGTTCTGGTAGCATGTAATAAGCACCATTCAAGTGTGGGTTGATGCCAGTACCATCTGACTGACTCCCTGTGCTGGTGACACATAAAAAGCACCATCCGAACGTGGTCGATGCCAGTGTCACCTGACTGGCTTCTGTGCTAGTGGCACATAAAAAAGTACCCACTACACTCTCGGAATGGTTGGCGTTAGGAAGGGTATCCAGCTGTGGAAACCTCGCCAGATCTGTTTCGAGCCTGGTGCAGCCTACTGGCTTGCCAGTCCCCAGTCAAACTGTCCAACCCATGCCAGCATGGAAGACAGACGTTAAACGATGATGATGAAGATGATGATTACACCACCTAATTAGGGATAAGTAAGACTAAGACTACAGTTGCCATAGTGTGGTGATGGTTACTCCCTATTTCTTTACTGCCCACAAGGGGCTAAACACAGAGAGGACAAACAAGGACAGACAAATGGATTAAGTTGATTATATCAACCCCAGTGCGTAACTGGTACTTATTTAATCGACCCTGAAAGGATGAAAAGCAAAGTCGACCTCGGTGGAATTTAAACTCAGAACGTAGCGGCAGACGAAATATCGCTAAGCATTTCGCCCAGTGTGCTAACAATTCTGCCAGCTTGCCGTCTTTAATGGTTACTCCCATTCATCGGGTCCCCAGTTTGCAGATAGGGGAATGACCTGTAGCTTATACAGGCTAGCTGTGAATACTCAAGAAGCAGTTCCATACAAAATCATAGGTTGCCCTTTGGCAAGGCCTAGCACCTGTTACCCACCCTGCCAGGAAAGCAGGGTGGCAGTGGGGAATGAAATGCATGGCATACAATAAAATACTTTGTATCTGGATTTCATCCCACTTTGCAGAACAAATCATACTTTTATGAACCATGGTTTGACCAGCACTACAATCGTCCATAGGACCTGCAACCATAGATGAGAAATTAGCAATTGAAAGACATTACCCAAGCAAGCTCTACCAGATGATGATGATGATGAAGATACGGCCAGCATCCACAGACAAGAAATTAGCAATTGAAAGACATTATCCAAGCAAGCTATACCAGATGATGATGATGAAGATATGGCCAGCATCCACAGACAAGAAATTAGCAATTGAAAGACAATATCTGAGCAAGCTTCACCAGATGATGATGATGAAGATGAAAACTACATTATCATCGAATGTGTCCTGTCTTGATATTCAAAGTGGTAGAGCGCATTAGCTGCTTTTTCTAGCAGGCTAAGCAACTTCAGAGAGGTTCACCCATCGATTCAACAAATAGTAGAACAATCTATTCAAATCCAGATGGAGTCAACTTTGTGTTTCTGGAGATCAATAAAATAAAATAGCAATCAAGCAGCTGGAGCTTTTTAATCATCATTATCATCGTTTAACATCCGCTTTCCATGCTAGCATGGGTTTGACGATTTTGACTGAGGGCTGGCGAACCAGATGGCTGCACCAGGCTCCAATCTTGATCTGGCAGAGTTTCTACAGCTGGATGCCCTTCCTAATGCCAACCACTCCGAGAGTGTAGTGGGTGCTTTTTACGTGCCACCGGCACGAGGACCAGTCAGGCGGTACTGGCAATGACCTCACTCGAATCTTTTTGCACATGCCACCGGCACAGGTGCCAGTGAAGCAACGTTGGTAACGATCACGCTCGAATGGTGCCCTTTTACGTGCCACAGGTACGGAAGCAAGTTGGCTGCTCTGGCAATGATCACGCTCAGATGGTGCTCTTGGCACCCTACTAGCACAGGCACAAGTGCCAGTAAGGCGACGCTGGTAACGATCATGCTCGAATGGTGCCCTTTTACGTGCCACAGGTACGGAAGCAAGTTGGCTGCTCTGGCAATGATCACGCTCAGATGGTGCTCTTGGCACCCTACTAGCACAGGCACAAGTGCCAGTAAGGCGACGCTGGTAACGATCATGCTCGAATGGTGCCCTTTTACGTGCCACAGGTACGGAAGCCAGTTGGTTGTTCTGGTAATGATCACGCTCGGATCGGGCACTATAACACGGGCACAGGTGCCAGTAAGGCAACGCTGGTAACGATCATACTCAAATGGTGCCCTTTTATGTGCCACTGGTCTACTACAAAATAGCAGCCAAATCCCCCTCAAAATCACACCCTACATTTTTTTTATAAAAAGGGGTAAAGACATACTGGCTGTGCCTTGTATTTCTTATGACTGTCAGCAATGCAAGTTTAGATCTCACCAAAAGTCAACTCTGCATTTCGTCCTTTTGATGTTGATAGAGAAAGAACAGTGACAGGCAGGGGACCAGTGGAATGTTTGCCCTCATTGCAGTATGTGTTTGGGTTCTTTGAGTTCAAACAGTAATACCTATTTCTTTACTACCCACAAGGGGCTAAACACAGAGAGGACAAACAAGGACAGACAAACGGATTAAGTCGATTATATCGACCCCAGTATGTAACTGGTACTTATTTAATCGACCCCGAAAGGATGAAAAGCAAAGTCGACCTCGGCGGAATTTGAACTCAGAACATAACAGTAGACGAAATACGGCTACGCATTTCGCCGGCGTGCTAACGTTTCTGCCAGCTCGCTACCTTAAAACAGTAATACCTATTTCTTTACTACCCACAAGGGGCTAGCACAGAGAGGACAAACAAGGACAGACAAATGGATTAAGTCGATTATATCGACCCCAGTGTGTAACTAGTACTTATTTAATATTTAATCGACCCCGAAAGGATGTAAGGCAAAGTCGACCTTGGCAGAATTTGAACTCAGAACGTAACAGTAGACGAAATAGGGCTACGCATTTCGCCCGGCGTGCTAACGGTTCTGCCAGCTTGCTGCCTTTTCGAACAGTAATACCTTCAACAGACTTGGTAGCTAGCTGTATCAGCTGTGCTCCAGAGGAGTGGACAGGGGTATCCTGCATTTATTCACAACTGATGGGCTCGACAAAGAAAGGTAAAGAAATAAAAGAAAAGAAATCATTTCTTAGGCCTGCTTCATGAAAAGTAATTGCGCAGATGCAGGCACTCGGAGTATCTACAACAAATGACAAAGGCAACGGATTGTTGTTATTCCACAATGGTTAGTAACCCAGATCCATAAATACAGTAGTGACCAACACTCATAATAAATGGGATTGTCACGTTAAGTGTTACAAGCACCAATCACAAGATAAAGGAATGTAAAGAATGTGTGTGTATGTATGTATGTGTGTGTGTGCGTATGTGTGTGTGTGTGCATGTGTGTGTGCGTACGTATGTGTGTGTATGTGTGTGCGTATGTATGTGTGTGTGTGTGTGTGTGTGTGCACATGATTATCTATGTGTGAATGAGTGAGCGGGGAGTGGTGTGATATATGAATATATATATATATGTATGTATATATCAATAATGATGTGTATGTATGAAATGTGTGAGAAAGTAAGTCGTGTGTGTGCATGTGTGTGTGTGTGTGTGCGTGTATGTGTGTTAGGAAAAACGTTGAAATACCTGTGTTATTGTGCTTAGAGCTCATTGGATGAGAGCAGCTGGTTGTTGGGAACAAGTGTTGAAGTGTGCTGGGAAATGTAAACAAGGGTCATGTCCGGTTGATGGATACTGCTTATCACAAAGGATCGACACGTCTGACGCACATATAAGTGTGTGTGCGTGATTTGTAGAAGGAAAATGTTTTGAGTCGTGCAGGCCTGGTCAGCCATAAAAGAAGCGACTTTGTAAAGAATGATACAGCTATTGTTGACACCAGAACATGTGCGCCTGTGGAAAGGTGTGCCTTTCACTTGGATGATTCAAAAAGGCATGTCAAAAGACTTCATACTGTGGTACCGGTTCCTTCTGCCAGCCAGCACAACTGTGCATTATGCAATAAAATGTGAAAATCTTTGGTGCGGCTCAAGAGTCATATAAAGGCCTCACACTGCATTATCAATGACCTGTTTCAATAATTCTTTCTAACAATGGCTTTTCTTGTATAAGAGAAAGCAAGAACGCCATGATAGACCGTTAGCTCCTACACACATTTTTTTCTCTCCTTGTTTCTTTTCTGTGTATCTTTCTGTCGAAGAGCGTAGGCTCGAAACGTAAAAGACTTGTTCTATTTCTATTCCTGAGCGCCATACTAATACATTTGTTTGTTTGTACTCCACCTGCCTTCGTCTTTTGTTTATTTTCGTAAACCTTCCCGTTATATATATATATATGTATGTATATATGTGGAGGCGCAATAGCCCTGTGGTTAGGAGAGCGGACTCGCGGTTGTAGGATCGTGTTTCGATTCCCAGACCGGGCGTTGTGAGTGTTTATTGAGCGAAAACACCTAAAGCTCCACGAGGCAATCCCTGTTGTACTCCTTCACCACAACTTTCTCTCACTCTTTCTTCTGTTGGTCTGCTCACTTAGCCAGCGGGGTGGCATCATTTGAAGGCTAAAACAATGTGAAGCGCATTGTGACCAGCGATGTGTAGCAATATCTGATAGCTTGGTTGGTCACGGTCATATATATATACACACATATATATATATATATGTAAATGCATGGTGTCAATGATACTGAGCTGATGACAGAGCTCCATGCTAAACCAACATGACTGCTCCTACTGGGCCAACAGGTATGCCCATACCAAGCAACAATTGTCCCTCTACTAGGCCAAATGTACCCATATCCAGCTAATAAAACTACCTCTACTGAGCCAACAAAAGCGTCTCCACTGCACCAACTCTACTGGGTCCAACAAGTGTGTCCATAACAAGTGTTGGTTCAGATATTTCATGCTTCATTGCAACTGAGTGATTCGTATTGCAACATGCAACAATGAATTAGAGAGAGAAATTATTTAATTCGCCAGGTATGGCTAGGCACAGGTGTAGCTGTGTGATAAGAAAATTACTTCCCAACCACATGGTCTCAGGTTCAGTCCTCACTACATGAAATCTTGGGCAAGTGTCTTCTACTATAGCTCTAGGTTTGACCAAAGCCTTGTAACTGGATTTGGTAGATGGAAACTGAAAGAAGCCTACTATATACACTCATACATACATACATGTGTGTGTGTGTGTGTGTAAACATGGGTGTGTTTGTGTCCCCTTCTCTTGATGTCACATGACAGTTGTAAACAAATGTCACCAGCATACAAGTAGTGTCCTTCATTTCAATCTTCTGTGAAAACATGTCCGTCACAGGGAAATATTACCTTGCTTGGAAAAATGTGAGAGTTGGTGACAAGAAGGGCATTTGGCCATAGAAAGTGCACATAACAAATTCCATCAAACCCATGCAAGCATGGAAAAGCATACATTAGATCAGTGCTTTTCAACCAGGGTTCCGAGGTTATATATATATAAACACACCCATGTATAATATATATATATATAAACACACCCATGTTTGTTTATATATATATATATATATACACACACACACATGTATGTATGAATGAATGTATATGGTAGGCTTCTTTCAGTTTCCATCTACCAAATCCAGTTACCTGGAGCTATAGTAGAAGACACTTGCCCTTACTAATGCGTATCGTTTTACAGCATGTCCAGGGTGCTTTTTCCATGTCATCAACATTAGTGAGGTTGCCATGCAGTTTGTGAAACTAGAAAATCCCAGGTGGGATGTGAGGGCAGCATTTATGTGAGGAGATAAGAGTGAGGGGCAAGCAGGTTCTTGGGAAGAATTACAGAGTTACTCAACGAAACAGTAGACTTTGAGGAAATTATTAGTAATGTGGTCAATGTTAATAATAATACAAAGTAGATTTAAAAGAGTGGAATAAATGTTATGTTGTAAAGAAGAGGAGTCTAACATTCCAGGCATATCACTTCATTAGAGAGAAAGGAAGAATTTGTGTTGTGGAAAGGAGTGCAGAAGGGATGATTGTCATGATATGGAAATGGATGAAAAAAGTCATGTCTGCAAATAGGAGAAGGTGCTAGATGAAGATATACTCTTTTACTCTTTTACTTGTTTCAGTCATTTGACTGCGGCCATGCTGGAGCACCACCTTTAATCGAGCAACTCAATCCCAGAACTTATTCTTTGTAAGCCCAGTACTTATTCTATCGGTCTCTTTTGCCGAACCGCTAAGTGACGGGGACGTAAACACACCAGCATCGGTTGTCAAGCAAAGCTAGGGGGACAAACACACGCACATATATATATATATATATACATATATACGACGGGCTTCTTTCAGTTTCCGTCTACCAAATCCACTCACAAGGCTTTGGTCGGCCCGAGGCTATAGTAGAAGACACCTGCCCAAGGTGCCACGCAGTGGGACTGAACCCAGAACCATGTGGTTGGTAAGCAAGCTACTTACCACACAGCCACTCCTGCGCCTATATGAAAATGATGTTGTAATACAAACTGATGGTAAAAAGAAATTAGCAGTTGATGAGGACTGGGTGATCAAAAAAGTGGTAAGGTAAAATTTCAAGATGATACCAGACAGAGATGAAGAGTGTTGGATAGGAAGCCCAGCCAATCATGGTTGAGAATACAAGAAACATATACTGACACCATTGTTAGAGTTTAGCCCTAGGTCAGCTCTGACTGAGCAGCTCTGTAATCAACTACATTTCAGCTCTAACTGTCCCCTTTTTCCTCAGGTACACTGCACCCTAAATCATTTTAACCGATTTGTTCTTTTCTAAGACTGAAGCATGTGATTTAACCCTTTAGCATTCAAACTTGGTCATATCCAGCCCAAAAATTCAACCTGTTTTAAGTTCAAACTGACCTGATCTGGCTTGTCACACCTACTCTAAAATGTCATTCTAAAGATAAACAATCACATCATCAATATCTCAAAACTACGAGGTAATGCTTGGTTAAATCAAAACAATGTGAATAAATAAGCTTTACATTTGACAGAATAATCTGAATGCTAAGAGATTAAAGGTGACTTGCCTTCTATTTCTAGCAAATCAAACAATCTCATAGAATCTTCCCTGTTGGTTTGATGATGTTTTCTTTTGGGTCAGACAGAATTTTTTGAGGCAGATTTTCTATGTTCAAATGTCCTTCCTGTTGCCTCCTCTCTTCTGCTTCCAAGCAAGGTAATATTCCCTCCATGGCCAAATGTGTTCTCACAGAATATTGGAAATGAATGACACCGCTTGTATGACAGTGACAATCATTTACAACTATCATGTGAGTTCAAGAGAAGAAGACACAAACAACACACATATATATATGTAATGGGCTTCTTTCAGTTTCCATCTACCAAATCCACACACAAAGCTTTTGTTGGCCTCGGCTTATTGTAGAAGACACTTGCCCAAGGTGCTTTGCAGTAACACTGAACCCAGAACCATGCAGATGAGAAGCAAACTTCTTACCAGAGAGCCGTGCCAGCACCTATATTTACCAAAATATGAAATTCCATAATCGGAGAACATTTTATTTGATTCTATTGGGTTGTCCAGAAAGTTTGTGCTGATTTTTAAAGGAAAGAAAAAGGTCAACAAATACTTGCCATTACATTTTTAATCAACCAAATATGAACCATTTTGTTGCACAATGCATCTCCATCTTTCCTTTAACTCGAAAATACCCTCTTCCCAGAATTGGGGTGGTTTCATGGCAAGGAATTCATCAAGGTATCTTTTTACGTCATCCAAGGAATTGAAATTTTTGCCATTAAGACTATTCTGCGGAGACCTGAATAAGTGGAAATCCAAAGGAGCAATATCTGGTGAATATGGAGGGTGGGGTAACACATCCCAGCCAAGCTGCAGCAATTTTTGTCTGGTTCCCAAAGTATCAAGTACCGAAAATGAACTTTCTTATCTTCCATTTTAAAGGGTTACAGAATTAACACAGGTTATAGGAACATAAACCTTCTTCCACAAAAAGATAGCTTAAACTGTGCTCTAAATTTTATGGACTCAACCATGTTCTAAAATAAGTCGAAAGGTAAGCTACTATAAATCGGCAAGGAATTTCCGGACAACCCAATACATAGAAAAGGACAAAACAGGACTGCTTCTGGTCATAAATATGCTTGGCTAGAGACTGACCTGGAACTGAACAATAACAACAACTGAGGACTTGTTTGAGCTGATAAGAGAGAGACAGACTAAAAGACTGAAAGTGGTTACTCAATCTGCTAACCTAGGGTTAAACAATGACACTGATCATCGGTATATGTTGTTTCTAGTTTTCTCAACCGTGGTTGGATGGGTTTCTTATCCAGCCTATCACTCTTCATCTATGTCTAGAATCTTCTTTTACTCTTATACTTGTTTCAGTCATTTGACTTCAGCCATGCTGGAGCACCACCTTTAGTCGAGCAAATCGACCGCGGGACTTATTCTTTGTAAGCCCAGTACTTATTCTATCGGTCTCTTTTGCTGAACCGCTAAGTGACGGGGATGTGGGGATGTAAACACACCAGCATCGGTTGTCAAGCAATGCTAGGGGGACAAACACAGACACACACACACATACATATATATATATATATATATATATATATATATATATATATAGATATGTGTGTGTATATATATATACATATATACGACAGGCTTCTTTCAGTTTCCGTCTACCAAATCCACTCACAAGGCATTGGTCGGCCCGGGGCTATACCAGAAGACACTTGCCCAAGATGCCACGCAGTGGGACTGAACCCCGAACCATGCGGTTGGTAAGCAAGCTACTTACCACACAGCCACTCCTGTGCCTACAGTCAAATCTCCTTTAATCACACCTAGTATCTTAAAAAAAAAAAGACATATAAGATAACAGAGCCCAAGCTATGCTATATTTTGTTTGGTTAGAATAGATGGGATAGGCACAGACTGGAATGTCTTTTATCATACTGCTAGTGCATGCATATACAGCTGCATGTGTGCGCACATACACGTAAGTACTGTCCAAATCTCCGAAAATCACATACAGCTAGCTGGCATTCAATCGGCGTATCAAGTTTCGGGCATTTTGATTGGGTTTTGGATAGAAAATTCACAAAAAAGTCACTTCTATTGATTATTTAATGGCTTTGCGGGGTGACTGGGGAAATGTAAAGATGTGCACGACCACCCTTGGACGGTTTTGAATGACCATAGAAAGTGCGAGCCCTCTAACTGAAAAATTGTGGATTTGTATAAAGGATACACACACACAGACAGACATTTTGTCGTTTATATATAGAGAGACAGGAACAGACTGGAATGTTTTTTATCATAGATCTACTGGCTCCCAAAAATGACCTGGAATTAACCATTTAGCATTCAGATTTCTCTGTCAAATGTCATGCTTACTCATTCTCATTGTTTTCAATTAATCATGCATTATTTCATAAATGTAAACGTTGAATGATTGTTTATCTGTAGAATGACATTGTAGAAAAGGCGTGAAAGATTAGATCTGGCCAGTTTGGAAATAACACAGATAAAATACTTGGGCCAGATATACTCTTTGCTCTTTAACTTGTTTCAGTCATGTGACTGTGGCCATGCTGGAGCACCGCCTTTAGTCGAGCAAATCGACCCCCAGGACTTATTCTTTGTAAGCCTAGAACTTATTCTATCGGTCTCTTTTGCCGAACCGCTAAGTTACGGGCACATAAACACACCACCATCGGTTGTCAAGCGATGTTGGGGAGACAAACACAGACACACAACACACACACACATATATATATATATATATATATATATATATATAAAAATATACGATGGGCTTCTTTCAGTTTCCATCTACCAAAACAGCAACAAATAAAATGTTATTATTTCGAACCAATAAAGAGCCTGAAAGAGGTCACATACTTATTAGATACAACAGCCAAATTGTTATCAAATCATACTTTACCCATGAAGATAAAAAAAAAAAAAGGCACTGAAGATAATTGGTGTGGCCTTCCAGCATGCCAGCCAGGCCAGTCAAACTGTCCAACCCATGCCAGCATGTGTCCCTTTCTACAGAAAGGGACACAGAAAAAACAAGGAGAGACAAAAAATGTGTGTAGTGGTTATGTATGTGCATGCATGCATATATATTGTACACACACACACACAAGGGTATGCTGAAAAGTTCCTAGTGAAAGGCCTGGTTGGAGGCGCAGAAAATCTGAAGGACTTCTGCAATAAGTGTGCAAATCTGAGCGGGAATATGTTGAATAAAATCATAATTAACTGATTCTCCTGTATTTTCTTTTACCGAACGCCAGAAACTTTCCTGTGCCTCCTTGTGTATAAAGGATAAAGACCTCTTTGGTTATGAATGACCATGGGATTGCAAGCAAATTTGTTTATGGAAGACCAGCTGCTGCTGTTCTTGCTGAGCAAAGCAGTCT
>NC_043021.1:18827536-18837536 GCF_006345805.1 Octopus sinensis | reverse complement strand
CATGATAACAGATGAATTATTTATTGCAGGATATAGCCTCTCATCAAATTTTAGGCATAGAAGCCATCTAAAAAGTGAGACAGTCTTTTAGTTATTCTTTTCTGGCACATACTTTCACTAATTTCATTGCCTTTGCAAATGTGATATTTTGATTGGTCGCATGCCTTAATATCCCTTTCCCATATTGGAAAATCTGTATTTCTTAGAAATCTTGCTTCTCTGTGTTTTTCTGATTGAAGGCTGAATATCACCTGATGAAATGGTATGGTTATGCAATGATACAGAAATATGTAATATTATGTAATTTACATTGCCTAGTTAAATGAATAACCATATTATTGAAATCCTATTGTAGTGATGTTATGAGCTGGGTTTTTTTCTAATTTTTTTATAGATGCATATATGTGTATGTGTGTACCGTTGTCTTAACATCACAAGAGCGTCGTATATGAACATTACCATCATACAAGTGATGTCATTCATTTCCAGTCTTCTGTAAAAAACAAGTATGACCATTGGGAAATATTAACTTGCTTGGATACAGGTGACGGCTACGAACATGAAGGGCATCTGGTTGTAGAAAATAAATCTCAAGAAACTCAATCAAAACCCATGGAAACATAGCATGGAAAGTGAACATAAACTTATTATTATAATTATCATTATTATTATTATTATTATTATTATCATTGAGTGAGAGAGCAGTGCATGCCATCAAAGTGACACTGGGGTAAAATATATGAAGCCCAGTATACCCATCATGACTACCCGTCTGATAAGGGTACACCAGGCACATGCATCACAACCATATGTGCGTGACATGGTGATCTCATATCAAGATAAACAGCATATGACCTTGCAGAAAACACGTCCAGAAAACATATCCAGACATGGATGTCATATGTTACTTTTGAGCAATATTCACCATCACACAAGTGGTGACATTTATTTGCAGTCTTCTGTGAAAACATCCAGACAAGAGGAAGATATTACACTGCTTGGAAACATGAATGTTGGTGATTGGAAGAGCATCCAGCCACATGAAAATTTACCATGACAATTTTTGTCTGACCCATGCAGATATGGATAAGTAGACACTGAAGTCAATTTTTGCTTTCCATACTTTCAGGGTCAATAAATATATATATATATCATTTGAGTATGGGGAGGTTGTTGGGGGGGGGGGGACATGTAAATCGAATATCTCTTCCCCACAAAATTTCAGGCCTTGTGCCTGCAGTATAAATTACTGTCACCACTAAAGTGGCGGGGCGAGCTTGCAAAATTGTTTGTGCTTCAGACAAAGTGCTTAGTGACATTTCTTTGGGCTCTTTACATTCCGAGTTCAAATACCGTTTCTTCGACTAAAGGCGGTACTCCAGCATGGCCGCAGTCAAATGACTGAAACGAGTAAAAGAGTAAAAGAGAATATATATATATATATATATATATATATATATATCATCATCATTTAACATTCTTTGACCATACTGGCATGTGTTGGATGGTTTGGCCAGAGATGGTAAGCTGAGGGGCTGCACCAGACTTCAACCACATTTAGCATTGTTTCTATGACTGGATGCTCTTCCTAACGCCAACCAATCCAAGAGTGTAACGGGTTCCAGTTGCGTGACACCAGTATCTGCCATGACTACAATTTCACTTGGCTTGATGAGTCTTCTCAAGCACAGCATATTGCCTAAGGTCTTGGTCACTTGTCATTGCATCTGTGAGGCCCAGTGCCTGAAAGGTGCTTTTTATGAGCCATATATATATATATATATATATATATATATATACCAGCACAATGACCCAGCAACGCCAGGTCATAGTGCTAGTGCATGCATATACAGCTGCATGTGTGCGCACATACACGCGAATACTGTCCAAATCTCCGACCAATCATATACAGCTAGCTGGCATTCAATTGGCGTATCAAGTTTCAGGAATTTTGATTGGGTTTTGGATAGAAAATTCACAAAAAAGTTACTTCTATTGATTTTTTTAATGGCTTTGCGGGGTGACTGGGGAAATGTAAAGATGTGCACGACCACCCTTGGACGGTTTTGAATGACCATAGAAAGTGCGAGCCCTCTAACTGAAAAATTGTGGATTTGTTTAAAGGATACACACACACACAGACATTTTGCCATTTATATATATATATATATATATGAAATGTTACAATTGTGATATGAGAGGCACATACTGGGCAAAAACATTTGTTTTCACAAAGAAATTTATGAGATTAGGACCATCAGGAGAGTTTTTAAGTTTTATTGCTTTCTGTTGCCACCAATTTTTCTGTATTTCTTTGATTAATGCCAATAACATTCTTCTAGCACCTTTGTAAATCAAAAGTTTCAGAAAAAAATGCATAAGGAGTGGCTGTGTGGTAAGTAGCTTGCTTACGAACCACATGGTTCCGGGTTCAGTCTCACTGCGTGACACCTTGGGCAAGTGTCTTCTTCTATAGCCTCAGGCCGACCAAAGCCTTGTGAGTGGATTTGGTAGACGGAAACTGAAAGAAGCCCATCGTATATATGTGTATATATATATATGTATGTATGTGTATATGTTTGTGTGTCTGTGTTTGTCTCCCCAACATCGCTTGACAACCGATGCTGGTGTGTTGTGGTTCGGCAAAAGAGACTGATAGAATAAGTGCTAGGCTTACAAAGAATAAGTCCTGGGTTCGATTTACTCAACTAAAGGCGGCGCTCCAGCATGGCCACAGTCAAATGACTGAAACAAGTAAAAGAGTAGAAGAGTAAGGAGGGAAGAAATTCCAGGAAATGGATATTCTGAAAAAGAAGGACCGAAACCTATGGGATACTAGAATTGATCAAGAGTGAGGCAGGAACAGATCTGTCAAAACATGCTGCAATGATGCCTTTACATAGGAAACTGCTAATCCAGGAGATAAAAGATGAGTTGAGCCCATTGGCAAGATAGGGATCTGTATGTCGGACATAGTCAAATGGTCAAAGCTTTGCAACAACATTGATCTTCTCTAAAACAAGAGATTACGGAGAGGGTCATAGCCCAACAGATTAAGGAGAGAGTCAGCTTGGATGAGATGCAGTTTGGTTTCATGCCAGGGAAAAGCACTACTGATGCCATATTTCTGGTAAGACAGCTGCAGGAGAAATACCTAGCCAAAGATAAGCCCCGGTACCTGGCTTTCGTTGACATGGAGAAAGCTTTTGACAGGGTCCCCCGATCCCTTGTCTGGATAGATGAATGGTTAGTGAGAGCTGTGCAAGCCATGTACAGGGACGGTGTAAGTAAGGTGAGGGTTGGCAACGAGTACACTAAAACAAGAGGCCAGTGGTGAGTGACTTCAGATAGTAGGTTTCCATTAGATCTGGCACTGAATAAGCAGTAGCGATGGTCACTAAGGAGAGGGAGATATTCAGTGCATTGGACAACATCATTAATGGATGTCACCATTGACTCAGAGATGGTAGAGACAAGAGTAATATAACAGGGGTTACCTCTCTTTAGAATGAAACACATTAACCCTTTAGCATTTAAACTGGCCATCCATCATCGTTTAACATCCGCCTTCCATGCTAGCATGGGTTGGACGATTTTGACTGAGGGCTGGCGAACCAGACGGCCGCACCAGGCTCCAATCTTGATCTGGCAGAGTTTCTACAGCTGGATGTCCTTCCTAACGCCAACCACTCCGAGAGTGTAGTGGGTCCAAATCAGGTCCAAATATCCTACCTGTTTTCTGATCAAACCAACCAGATCTGGCCTATCCTATGGGATACTAGAGTTGATCAAGAGTGAGGCAGGAATAGCTCTGTCAAAACATGCTGCAATGATGCCTTTATATAGGAAACTACTAATCCAGGAGTTAAAAGATTTTTAAAATGGTTCAGTACCATTGCATGGTACCTTGAGTAAATATCTACTATAGTCCCGGGCCAAATCCATGAGTGGATTTGGTAGATATATATATATATATATAAGTTCAGCAAAATTTAGATTCAGATGAATATGGTACTTAAGTTAAAGGCACCAGAATTTGGTATGGTATCCATATAAATCAAATGGGGTGATTATAATCAAAATAAGCAACAAGGATATCCAAGGTATATATATATAAAAGTATGAAGACAGGGAAAGCCCCAGGCCCATCAAGAATTACTGCAGAGATGCTCAAAATATCTGGCAGTGTCGGCTATAGCCTAGTCACCCTTATAGTTAACCAGGTGATACACGAAGGAGTCATACCCAATGACTGGTGTAGCAGCATAATAGTCAACTGCTACAAAGGTAAAGGTGACAATTTAGATACAAATAATTACAGAGGTATCAAGTTGCTGGATCAAGTAATGAAGGTCACGGAGAGGATCATAGCCCAACTAATTAGAGAGAGAGTCAGTTTAGATGAGATGCAGTTTGGGTTCATGCCAGGGAAAAGCACCACTGATGCAATATTTCTGGTAAGACAGCTGCAGGAGAAATACCTAGCCAAAGATAAACCCCTGTACCTGGCTTTCGTTGACATGGAGAAAGCCTTCGACAGGGTCCCCCGATCCCTCACCTGGTGGTCAATGAGGAAATTAGGGATAGATGAATGGTTAGTGAGAGCTGTGCAAGTCATGTACAGGGATGCTGTAAGTATGTTGAGGGTTGGCAACGAGTACACTGAAGAATTCTGGGTAGAAGTAGGGGTCCACCAAGGTCCAGTCCTCAACTCCCTCCTATTTATCATAGTCCTCCAGGCAATAACGGAGGAATTCAAGACAGGATGCCACTGGGAGCTCCTCTATGCTGATGACCTTGCTCTAATTGCTGAGTCACTATCAGAACTAGAGGAGAAGTTTCAAGTGTGGAAACAAGGATTAGAATCGAAGGGCCTTAGAATCAACCTAGCTAAAACAAAAGTCCTAATAAGTAGGAAGGCAGGCAAAACACAAATCCCTCAGGTAGATGGCCCTGCTCAATCTTTTGTAGAGGCATAGGTAGAAACTCTATAAGATGTACCCAGTGTAAGCTATGGACACACAAGAAGTGCAGTAATATCAAAGGAAGGCTAACTGGGAAGATAGTTTTTGTACGTGGCAAATGCTCGGGAGCAATAAACACTGAAAATGCGCAGAGAACAACTTCCGCCACATTCCAGGGAGAAAAACCAGAAGCAGTTGATAGCTTCCGTTACCTAGGTGACCAAGTCAGTAGTGGAGGAGGGTGCACTGAAAGTGTAGCTACTAGAATAAGAATAGCCTGGGCAAAGTTCAGAGAGCTCTTACCTCTGCTGGTGACAAAGGGCCTTTCACTCAGAGTAAAAGGTAGACTGTATGACACTTGTGTACGAACAGCCATGCTACATGGCAGTGAAACATGGGCTGTGACTGCAGAGGACATGCATAAGCTTGCAAGGAATGAAGCCAGTATGACCCGATGGATGTGTAATGTCAGTGTGCATACTCAACAGAGTGTAAGTACCTTGAGAGAAAAGTTGGACCTAAGAAGCATCAGATGTGATGTGCAAGAGAGATGACTGCACTTGTATGGTCATGTGGTGAGAATGGATGAGGATATCTGTGTGAAAAAGTGCCACACCCTAGCAGTTGAGGGAACCTGTGGAAGAGGTAGACCCAGGAAGACCTGGGATGAAATGGTGAAGCACGACCTTTGAACATTAGGCCTCACCAAGGAAATGACTAGTGACCGAGACTTTTGGAAATATGCTGTGCTTGAGAAGACCCAGCAAGCCAAATGAGACCATAACTTTGTGGCCTATGCCAGGGACGTAACCAGCCCACTTATGCATACCTTTTCCTTCTTTGGACACTAAACTCTACTTGCAAAGACCTGTTGAGGCAAGTGAAATCAAAATCAGAATCAAATTCAATGACTGGCATCCATGCTAGCAGGGTGCAAAGAGCACCATACAGGTGTGATCGCTGACAAAGCGGCTAACCGGCTTCCGTGCCAGTAGCACATAAAAGGCACCATTTGAGTGTGATCATTACCAGCGTCACCTTGTGCCCATGCTAGTAGGGTGCCAAAAGCACTATCCGAGCGTGATTGTTGCCAGAGTGGCCAACTGGCTTCTGTGCCGGTGTCTTGTAAAAGGGTACGATTCGAGCATGATCATTACTAACGTCACCTTACTGGCACCTGTTCTGGTGGCATGTGTAAAAAGATTTGGGCAAGGTCATTGCCAGTACTGCCTGACTGGCCCCCGTGCCGGTGGCACGTAAAAAGCATCCACTACACTCTTGGAGTGGTTGGCATTCGGAAGGGCATCCAGCTGTAAAAACTCTGCCAGATCAAGATTGAAGCCTGGTGCAGCCATCTGGTTCGCCAGCCCTCAGTCAAAATCGTCCAACCCATGCTAGCATGGAAAGCGGACATTAAACGATGATGATGATGATGATTTTATATATGAAGCTGCTTGGCACAGATTGACTTTGAACTCTGCTGTGCATGAGCACTAAGTTTTAACATCCTAGCTCACTTGTGCTGTTTACAGCAGTGCTTGGAAGGAATGTGTGTAGTGTGTGATCGTCACACTGACCATGACAGAGAAAGTTGAGCAGAGAATCTGCATCAAATTTACCAAAAGCTTGGCGATACCTGCTCAGAGGCCTATGCAAGGTTACAGAAAGTGTATGGAGAGGAGTGTATGAGCCACACACAAGTGTATGAATGGTTCAGAAGTTTCCAAGATGGTCGAATAAATGTTGATACTGATGAATGTTCTGGGAAACCCGAAACCAGCAGAACTGAGAAAAACATCACAGATATGTATGCAGCTGTGAGGGAGAATCATCGAACCACCATCCATGAGTTATCAGAGGATGTGCAGATTAGTTACAGTTCAGTTCAGTCCATTATCACTGAAGATTTGTGTATGAGATGCGTGTCTGCTAAGTTTGTGCCAAAACTGCTTCAGCTGACCAAAAAGACACTCAGGTTTCAGTTGCACAAGATCTTTACTGTGTTGAGAACAATGAAAATTTTTTGAAAACATTTATAACAGGTGATGAATTGTAGGTCTATGGCTATGACCCCAAAACAACAGCTCAGTCATGTGAAGACACTGTTGACCATTTTCTTTGACTCATCATGAGTATGCTCCACCTGGTCAGAGAGAGTCAGCTTGGATGAGATGCAGTTTGGTTTTGTGCCAGGGAAAAGCACCACTGATGCCATATTTCTGGTAAGACAGCTGCAGGAAAAATACCTAGCCAAAGATAAGCCCCTGTACCTGGCTTTTGTTGGCATAGAGAAAGCCTTTGACAGGGTCCCCCGATCCCTTATCTAGTGGTCAATGAGGAAACTAGGGATAGATGAATGGTTAGTGAGATTTGTGCAAGCCATGTACAGGGACACTGTAAGTAAGGTGAGGGTTGGCAACGAGTACACTGAAGAATTCAGGATAGAGGTAGGGGTCCACCAAGGAGTACTACTGTGATGTCTCGTGCCATTTATGGAATTCTATTCAATAGAAAAGGCCACAACTGCATGCATCTGGTGAGTGGCAATTGCACCATGACAATGCACCCCCCATTAAATGCAGTTTGTGCAACAGTTTTTGGCTAGGTACAGCATTCTCCCGATCTCACCCTTTGTGACTTTTCCCTCTTTCCAAATATCAAATCCCACTTGAAAGGAAGAGAATTTCGGATGGTCAAGGAAATCAAAGTGAATCCGACAAGGCAGCTGCTGATTATCCCAGAAAATGAGTTCCAGAAATGCTTCCATCAATGGAAACAGCACTGGATTAAGTGTATGGCTTCTGAAGACGACTATTTTGAAGGAGATTAAATGCCAAATTGGTACGTGCCATT
Source organism: Octopus sinensis (assembly GCF_006345805.1). NCBI lineage: Eukaryota > Metazoa > Mollusca > Cephalopoda > Octopoda > Octopodidae > Octopus > Octopus sinensis. Next base: position 18,829,719 of record NC_043021.1, on the reverse strand, counting down.
GTTTTGTTTTTATAGAACCAATTTAGATAATTATTGATCAGACCTTGTATATATATATACACACACACACATCTGTTTTTGTTGCCATTTTTACCCCTCCGCAAAAAAAAATCTCAAATTTTATTTAATTTGATTTTCGCGGGAAGGAAAGTTTTATTGAAGCCATGTATCGCCCTGACCTTAGAAACGTGGAGTAGATTAAACTAAGGCAACTGAAGAAGGGGAATTTTCCTTGTTTTGTATGTCCTGTACTCTATTTTTTCGTTGTTTAAAAGTAATGTCCATTTCCTTGTTTTTGTGTTTATGTTTTCGTTTCTCATTGTGTTCGATGTTTTTTTGTGTCCTGTACCCATATATGCATGTATATATACACGTAGAGGTAGGTACATACATATATGTATGTATATATGCATATGTTTTATTTATTAATTTATTATATATATATGTATATTTAGGGATAAACCACTAGGTGGATAATTTGAAATTAACCCCAATATAATCGGTAGAACTAAGCACATGTCTAGTTTTATATGGACAACTAGTGTTTAGTTTTGCAAATTATATTAAATTGGAACGATCGTACTGACGAGTTCTGCGGACGAAGGATTACGTAAGTAATTTATTCGGTAATGACGAAACAGGTATACGATTAATTCTTGATTTTTTATATAATTTTCATCTGTCTTGCCCGCTTATGTTCTGGTGTTCGCTGAATTTTCTCTGGAGAACATTTTTTTATTTGTAGTTAGATCATATGTGATCTTCTAGCCTATAGTTATCCACCTAGTGGCTTATCCCTAAATATACATGTGTATTGAAATTTTTTCTGATTTTTCAGATTTTTTATACGCTAGGCTACTGGTTTTAAATTGATATTAATTAAATTAATATTCAATTTATCTCCTTCATTATTTATATATATATATATATATATATATATATATCGACTGGCACACACATATATATATCACATGTGTATATACATATATATATAACATGTGCATATCTACATATATATATATAACATGTACATATCTACATATATATATATAACATGTACATATCTATATGTGTATATATATATAACAAGTGCATATCTATCTATCTATCTATATATATATATATAACAAGTGCATATATGTATATATATATAACATGTGCATATATGTATAAACACACACACACAGACACAAATATATATAGGGCTTGGCTGTGTGGTAAGACGTTCACTTCCCAACCATATGGTTCTGGGTTCAGTCCCACTGTATGGTACCTTGAGCATGTGTATTCCATTATAGCCTCAGGCCAATCAAAGCCTTCTGAGTGGATTTGGTAGGCGGAAACTGAAAGAAGCTTCTCGTATATATATATATATATATATATGTATAATATTTATATATATATAAGTATGTATATATTTATGTGTGTGTGTCATTGTATCTATGTTTGTACCCCATTACTGCTTGACAACTGATATTGGTGTGCGAACGCCTCCCAACAACCTAGCAGTTCAGCAAAATAAACCAATAGAATAAGTACTAGGCTTTAAGAAAAATAAGTCCTGGGGTTGATTTATTCGACCAAAACCCTTCAAGGTGGTGCTCCAGCATGGCTGCAGTCAAATGGCTGAAACAAGTAAAAGAAAAGGATATGATGAGCTACTTTCAGTTTCTCTTTACCAAACTGACTCACAAGGTTTTAGTCACCTCAAGGTACCATGCACTGGGATTGAACCAGAAAGTATATGCTTGGGAAGCAAGTGAAGTTCTTACCACACAGCCACACCTGCACCTCAAAATCTGTATGTGCATATATATATGCTCAGTCAGGAACAACCATATCTTAGTCATGTTCTTAAAATTTAAATCCACATCTTTGTCTATATATCTACTTTCTCTATAATGTTGCCACTTGATTTGAAAATTTTTGTATTAATGGAAAACCTCTATAATTGGCTGATGAGTACTCGGCATCTTAAATCTGTTGTAATACTTACAACATTTAATAAAATGATGTAGTACAAAACGATCGTACCAAATTACCGGAGTCATTCTTGTTGCTTATTTTGATAATAATCACCCCACGGATTTTTATGGATAACACCATACAAAATTCTGGTGCATCTAAATTAAGTACCATATTCATTTGAATCTAAATTTTTGGTGGACTTATATATATATATA
>NC_043021.1:18770036-18817536 GCF_006345805.1 Octopus sinensis | reverse complement strand
TTGTTTTTAATAAAACCACAGCTCAGCGATAACCTCCAACGTAACACACACACACGTATATATATATATATAAAATCTTTATATATATATATAATCTTTATATATATATGTATATATATCTTTGTGTATGCGCGTGTGTGTGTAGCAGTAAGTCTGTAGACACTGATTACTTCCTTATTTCTCTCTTCACAGCCAACGGGACGAAAAAATATTTTTTTCACGAATGATCTTAATAGTTAACAAGAGGTTAGTTAGCTTTTTAGACCAATGTTTTAATTAGCTTCAATTTTTGGGCGGGGGGTAAATCAGAGAGAAATATCTTGTAAAATAAAACCATTTACATCACATCCAACAACAAATTGAAGTAATAATAATAATAACAATAGCAATAATAAGTAATAATAGCAATAATTAAGTAATAATGGTATTAAATATATCTGTAGGTTTCACAAATTTAAGGAAAGGTTAGCTTTTGAAATATTTTGGTAGACTGTTTTTAGGTGGTTCTCCGTTTGTTTTTTCTTTTAGTTTTTTTCTCTTTCGTTCAATATTTCTTTTCTTTTTAAATAATTTGAATTCAGTTCTCATAAATTTAGATTTTCCTCCAAGCTTCGTTTTGAAATAATGATGCATCCGACAGATAAACAATTATTATAAAATATAAAGACGAATATCCCGAGGTTACAAACAATTCCGTTTCGCGAGGGAGATTTTCAAGAAATTTCTCCAGAATATATAATAATGTCGATAATACAGAAAATAGATGCTTGCTTCTTTGATTAGATTTAGAGCCAGCTCAGATGGAAGCTGTTTGGATCCATGACACAAACAGGGACATATACGATTGTCGACGAAAGGGGATAACAATCGTTCTCCGATTTGAGATATCAGCATAATGACCTTTCTGTCATATTTTTTTTATATCTCTAAAGGTCCCCCCTCTAGCCCCGATTTTTTTCCCAGTCGACAGGGCCACCTTTACACACCCGAATGGAGACCTTTCTCCTAGAAATTACGTATACAATATCAATGTGTGTATGCATTGACAGTTCGACTCCACCAAATCGACGGAATGGTAGAACATAAGAAAGCTTCTGTCTCTCTTTCCCCTCTCTGTTTCTTTCTCTCTCCCCCCAAATATTGGAACTAGCTGGAAGTATGGAAGATTACGTTGGTGAACATTAATATGTGTGAGTGCACATGTGCTTCGTTTAACCCTTAATTCCTTCTTCCATACGCTAAGAGAATTGATTTCTTACAATAAAAGAAAGTCTTTAATTATTTTCGCCCTGTTTCTGCTAAAAGGCGAAATTAAGAGGAAGATGATGGAATATATACTACTACACAGAGACTACAGACTTTTATTCAAGGTCTATCTCAAATACTGACTGAAAGGCCTAGATTGGCAATCTAATTTTCTCTAAAATTTCTGCTACAACCAGTAATTATATATTTATAAATATATCTTTGTACATATATCTATCTATATATCTATATATATATATTTATATATATTTCTATTTGTCTAGATTCTAGCACAGAATTATATAAATTTACCCGCCCAATTACTATCAGGAATAAGAATGGACAGAAAAATCTAAGAGGTAGAATTATGCCATCTCGAACTTTCCATAATGACCGATTCTTTAGCGAAGATTTCTGCTGTGAATTTTAACTAGCAGGACATTTCAATTAATTTTTTTTAATACATATATATTATAAAATCTATACCGAATTAAATTAAACTTGATTTCTCAACAACGAAAAAATAATTACATTTATTATAACTGTAATTATATAATTAAATATTATTCTAAAATATTACATATTATCATTTCTTTATTTTTTCACTTTTAACCAATTTTTTAATTCTTATTTTTTGGATCCAATGCAAATAGAAAAAATATTGAATATTTGTAGATTTAAAATTTGTCATAGAAAATAGAATCAGTGGCGCTGAATTAGCTGGGGTGGACGCAGGGTGAGGCTTTGGAAGGAAGACGGGGCACCCGTACCTAGAACCATTTCATATATGTCCAAATATACACAAGATTCCTGCAAGAATGTAGGTTTTGGAGAAAAAAAAATCTCGCTGTAAACCTTGACACAGAACCGACGAAGAAAAAAAAATGAGTCTAGAAAGATTCTGCGAAGGCAGTGGACGTAATGATGGAAGCAAAAATAAACGAAAGATATTATGGTAAAAGATGTCTTTGAGAAAGAAGCAAAGGAAATAACATCATATATTTCAAAAATATAATGACGAAAGGCTTTCCTCAATTCGTTTAAGAGAAATTATGATATCCTTCATCATATATATATAGTATTATATTATATAATATTATATATCATATATATAGTATTATATTATATATATATATATTATATATATATTATATATATATATTATTATATATTATATATATATATATATATTATATATTATATATATATATTATATATCATATATATATATATATATTATATATTATATATATATATATATATTATATCATATATATATTATACTATATATATATAATATTATATATATATTATTATATATATAATATATATATATATTATATGTATATATTATATATATGAGTGTATCGTGTATAAGATAGCTGTTGGTTGCAAGAATTTATAGATGGGAAAGGTGGCCGCTGGAACAAAAATGCTGTTGTGTTAAAGAATTCCTCTGTCCTTTCTTTTGTTTGTTTGTTTTTTTTTATGTATATCCTGGCAATTTCAATAGAAACCGTTCCGTTTTTGGTTTGGTTTTTTAATGTTTGTTATTAATAATGCTGGAGTGTTAGCTTTTTTTTTTCTCTTCTTCGAAGCTTCGTAAGCTGTTTTTACTGTCACGTTTTATTTTTAACTGTATTATTATTACAACTACTATTACTACTACTACTATTATTATTATTATTACTATTTATTATTATTGTTGTTGTTGTTGTTGTTGCTGTTATCACGAAAAATGTTCGTGGCTGCTAAATATTTGCGAGTGTTATTTCGGACTGCGAAGATGTGTCAAAGACACTGGTAGAGCACCGAACTAGCATCGGTATGTTAGACATGAAAACGGTTGATTTATATATATATATACACACACACACACATATATATATATAATATATATATAATATATATATATTATATATATATATATATATATACACACACGCACTCTGGTCTAAACTAGATTTCCTCTCATCCCTTCGTCAACGCATCTATGTGTCCAACTATAATTGCACGAAGGAGCGTCAATATTTTAGAATTTTAAACATAACTGTATGTATGTATGTAATATATATATATATACATGCATACACACACATATATACGTGTGTATGTATATATATATATATATACATATAGGTAGGCAGGTAGGTCGGTGCGTGTATATGTGCGTGTATACAGATGGCGAGAGAGGCAGAGAGGAGCAGTAAGGGAGTTAGAAGCGGAGTATAAAAGACTCCGCTTCCAGTGTAACCATCTACGACGAATCAACAAGTAAAGATTCCTTGTTTTGTTCGGAACATCATTGTCGTTGTGACACCAGCATTGGCTGTTGTTAGGTTATTAGTGCTTGCTGCTCTTTCTGGCATTTAATGAACGCATGTGTATACAAAACGGCTCGGAATTTTAATGTGCGTGTGTTTGTGTAGATGCACACATACGCACGCACACACACACAAGCACTTACAAACATGTGACGACCGTTATTTCATTCAGACGAAACAGTTTTTTTTTTCTTTGTCCTTCAAATGTTTAAGGGGTTTTATATATTCGGAATAATATGAAAACCATTGTCGTCGTCATCAGCATTATTTAACGTCCACTTTTCCTTGCTCGCATGGGTCGGACGGAGTTCTTTCGAGGCAGATTTTCTATGGCTGGATGGTGCCATTCCTGTTGCCAATCCTCGTCAGTTTCCGAGCTCCCAAGTAAAGTAATAGGATCTTTTCGGTTTGAACGGCAGTTTTTAACATAATTTCTAGGTAACTAAAAAATTTTAAACTTCGTATACTGGTAGAATATGTTTATAAAACATCTTTTTCTCTTGGCTTTATTGAGAAAATTCTATAGTTTGTAAGATATTTGTTGTTTTTTTTCTTCAATTTCTGCGATTTCAACCAATCAATGACATCCATTGAGGTAAAAAATATATTCTGTGCTGTATGAAAATATCCCTCGTTTAAGAAACAGATTGGGTATATTTACATTTCTGAAGAAAAAAAACATACCCTTCCCCCCACCCCTAACTAACCCTAACTCTAAAACAGATTAAAATACAATAGATCGATACTAGGGTCATAATTATGGGTGACAATTTCAAATGACACCGCTAGAAAAATCTGCTGTTCAAACCAAAAAGATCCAAGGAATATTTTTTCCCATGGCCAGATATGTTCCTTCAGAATATCGAGAAATCAACGACACTTCTTGTAATGACAGTGACACCCATTTTTTATATCTATCACTCGATGTCATGGCACACACACACACACACAAAGACACACACATCATCGTCATCATTATCATAATTTAGCGTCTATTTTCCATGCTGGCATGGGTTGGACACTCGATAGGAGCTGACAAGGCCAAGGTCTGCACCAGGCTCTATTGTCTGTTTTGGTATGGTGTCAACAGCTGGATGCCCTTCCTAATGCCAACCATTCCACAAAGTGTACTGGATGCTTTTTATGTGGCATCAGCACCACTGTCAACTCTGCTATGGCAGATGGACCATCTTGAGTACAGCAATGTGCCAGATATCTTGGTCTTTAGTCATCTCCATATATATATATATATATATATATATATATAATATATATATATATAATGGTGCCCCAGCATGGCCGTGGCCTTCGGGCTAAAACATTTTTAAGGATTTATCATCATCATCGTTTAACGTCCGTTTTCCATGCTAGCATGGGTTGGACGGTTCAACTGGGGTCTGGGAAGCCAGAAGGCTGTGCCAGGCCCAGTCTGATCTGGCAGTGTTTCTACGGCTGGATGCCCTTCCTAATATACAGGGTGCAATAGGTAAATTGTCGCCGTGTTATGTTTTTTTAATTTCACGCATTCATATTATTTTTGATTTTAGGAGTGGCTGTGTGGTAAGTATCTTGCTTACGAACTGCATGGTTCTAGGTTCAGTCCCACTGCATGGCACCTTGGGCAAGTGTCTTCTATACCTCAGGCCAACCAAAGCCTTGTGAGTGGATTTGGTAGATGGAAAAAAGAAGAAGCCCATTATATATATATTATATATATATATATATATATATATAATGGTGCCCCAGCATGGCCGTGGCCTTCGGGCTAAAACATTTTTAAGGATTTATCATCATCATCGTTTAACGTCCGTTTTCCATGCTAGCATGGGTTGGACGGTTCAACTGGGGTCTGGGAAGCCAGAAGGCTGTGCCAGGCCCAGTCTGATCTGGCAGTGTTTCTACGGCTGGATGCCCTTCCTAATATACAGGGTGCAATAGGTAAATTGTCGCCGTGTTATGTTTTTTAATTTCACGCATTCATATTATTTTTGATTTTAGGAGTGGCTGTGTGGTAAGTATCTTGCTTACGAACTGCATGGTTCTAGGTTCAGTCCCACTGCATGGCACCTTGGGCAAGTGTCTTCTATAACCTCAGGCCAACCAAAGCCTTGTGAGTGGATTTGGTAGATGGAAAAAAGAAGAAGCCCATTATATATATATATATATATGTGTGTGTGTGCGTGTGTGTATGTTTGTGTGTCTGTGTTTGTCCCCCAACATCGCTTGACAACCGATGCTGGTGTGTTTACGTCCCAGTAACTTAGTGGTTCGGCAAATGAGACCAATAGAATAAGTACTAGGCTTACAAAGAATAAGCCCTGGAGTCGATGTGCTCAACTAAAAGGCGGTGCTCCAGCATGGCTACAGTCAAATGACTGAAACAAGTAAAAGAGTAAAGAGTACACAGTATAGTAGGGTCAGTTGGACACTGTCTGTAAGAAAAACACCACCATAACGCAATTCACTCTGCCAGAAATTTGGAAACAACATGCTCTACTGCTTGGCATTCGTGCCAGAACCTTCTATATGAACATTTCAAAACTATTGGGTGTCAATCGGAGGACTTGCTGTGTCCCCAAAATGTACAGAGTGTGATAAAAATCAGACATTCAATGAACATCAGGGTCTTTGGAGTGATCACTAGTGATGGTGACATTATGCCTCCATTCATCTTCCCACATGGTCCCAGACTCAACACGGAGGCCTATATCAAGTGCCTGAAGAAATGAGTTGTGATCCAGTGTCTTCTATAGCCTCAGGCCAACCAAAGCCTTGTGATTGGATTTGGCAAACGGAAACTAAAAGAAGCCCATCGTATATATGTGTGTATGTTTGTGTGTGTGTGTTTGTCCCCCAACATAGCTTGACAACCGATGCTGGTGTCCTTACGTCCCCGTAACTTAGTGGTTCAGCAAAAGAAACCAATAGAATAAGTACTAGGCTTACAAAGAATAAGTCCTGGAGTCGATGTGCTCAACTAAAGGCGGTGGATGGCTTCTGGAAGGTCCTATGTCTGGCAACAGGATACAGCACCTTGCAATACAAGCAGGAGAACCCAGTCGTGGCTGCCGGACAATTTCTGTGATCACATCACCCCTAGCATCTGGCCACCAAACTCCCCAGTCTGCAACCCTCTTGATTATTATGTGTGGGGCACAACTGAGTGTGAGACCAGTAAAAACTCCTTGTAACACCAAAGATGAACTGAAGGCAAGGATTATGGCAACATTCACCAACTTAAACAAGGAGACCATCCAGAAGAGTTGCAGGAGATTCTGAAGTCATCTGGAGTCTGTGGCTGAAGCCAATGGCAATTTTATTAAATAAATTTACTCTTTAGTACTTCAAGATATTTTTATGTAATTTTGGTAAATATATCTTTTAAAATGAGATGTCAGTGTTATTTTTGTTTTTGCGTAATTTAGACAATAGTTTATTCAACACACCCTATATATGTGTATGTGTGTGTATGCATACATACATACATATATGTATATATATATATATATATTATATTACACGGTGCTTTTGATTGCTATAGGTAACATGTAACCTCATAACACCTGTTGTATGATCAGATTGTCAGCAATTCCACGAAGCTTGCTTGGTGAGAAGGGTGATTACTAGACACCTTGTAGGATGAAAAACAGGATCAGGTCAAAGGGCAAAGGATCTCATGAGAGTGAATGACCATCCAATTGAGATCAGCTCTTCATCAGTCTCATGGCATTCTTGGCACCAACTGTTGCTATCAGCAGTACCAAAAAGTGTTAACGGTCCCACAACAGCCATAACTTCATTAAGCAAGTCCCACATGCTTACCAACCACGTGGTTCTAGATTCAGTCCCTCTGCATGGCAGCTTGGGCAAGTGTCTTCTACTCTATAGCCTCAGGCCAACCAAAGCCTTGTGAGTGGATTTAGTAGATGGAAACTGAAAGAAGCCTGTTGTATGTGTGTGTGTGTATATATATATATATATATAGGTTGCTTAGCCTATTGCCTGCCCCTTTTTATTTATATATATATATATATATATATAACTTTTTTTTAAAAGTTCCTACCGATAATGGTTATATTTACATACCGAAATCTACCCAGAAATAATTGTTGGCTTTTTAAAATTAATAATTATTTACCCTGATTATATATATATATATATATATATATATATATCATCATCATCATCATCATCATTTAACGTCCGCTTTCCATGCTAGCATGGGTTGGACGGTTCAACAGGGGTCTGGGGAGCCCGAAGGCTGTACCAGGCCAGTCAGATCTGGCAGTGTTCTACAGCTGGATGCCCTTCCTAACGCCAACCACTCCGAGAGTGTAGTGGGTGATTTTATGTGCCACCGACACAGGTGCCAGACGAGGCTGGCGAACGGCCACGCTCGGATGGTGTTTTTTTAGGTGCCAGACAAGGCTGGCGAACGGCCACGATCGGATGGTGTTTGTTACGTGCCCACAGCACGGAGGCCAGTCAATGCAGCACTGGCTATGGCCACGTTCGGATGGTTTTCTTGTATGCCACCGGCACTGGTACCACAAAGATACAAATTCCATTGATGTTCATCTATTTTGATTTGATTTGATTTGATTTTGATTTTCACTTGCCTCAACAGGTCTTCACAAATGTCACAAGAAGGAAGGTATGCACAGGTGGACTGACTACGTCCCAGGTAGGGGCCACGGGTTATGGCCTGACTAGTCTTGCCGGGTCTTCGGATGGTGTTTTTATGTGCCACCAACACAGGTGCCAGATGAGGCTGGCGAACGGCCACGATCGGATGGTGTTTGTTACGTGCCCACAGCATGGAGGCCAGTCGATGCGGTACTGACTATGGCCATGTTCGGATGGTTTTCTTGTGTGCCACCGGCACTGGTACCACAAAGATACAAATTCCATTGATGTTCATCTATTTTGATTTGTTTTGATTTGATTTTCACTTGCCTCAACAGGTCTTCACAAGTGTCACAAGAAGGAAATATATATATATATATATATATATATATATATATATACATATATATATATTAATTTTGCGCATACCCCACTTTTTATCAAAATCATCCTGGAAAAGGAAAAGAAAAGGAAAAAAAATCTAAAATTTTTCGGTTTTTGTGTGCCCAATACAAGAGAATTCATTATATATATATATATATATATATATATAAAGAGTAAAAGATAAAGGCCCCCTTCAGTCATGAATGACCATGGGATTGCACCTAGAAAGTTTCCCTCCAAAGAACAAGTCCAGGCAAGGTTGTTTATGGAAGACCAGCAGTCGCCCATGCATACCAGCCCCTCCCTCTCCATGCCACCGATGTTATCCAAGGGAAAGGCAAAGGCCAATACAGCTTGGCACCAGTGACATCACCCCTCTCCATGCCACTGATGTTGGGAAAGGCAAAGGGGCCGATTCAGCTTGGCACCAGTGATGTGGAAACTCATTTCTACAGCTGAGTGAAATGGAGCAACATGAAATAAAGTGTCTTGCTCAAGAACACAACACACAACAACCATGTGTGTGTGTGTGTGCAATGAGCTTGTTTCAGCTTCTCACTATCAAATCCATTCACTTGGATTTGCTTGGCCCAGAGCTTAAGTAGAAGACACTTTCCCAAGGTTCCACACGATAGGACTGAACCTAGAACCATGTGGTTTGAAATAAACTTCCTACCACACAGTCACACCAACACTGAATTAATAACAGCTGATTTCCCTAACGCATAGTGATGATACTAACGCATGTGAAGGTGCATGGCTCAGTGGTTAGAGTGTCAAGCTTACGATCGTGAGGTTGTGAGCTCGAATCCCAGACCGGGCTGCGTGTTGTGTTCTTGAGCAAGGCACTTTATTTCACGTTGCTCCAGTTCACTCAGCTGTAGAAATGAGTTGCGACGTCACTGGTGCCAAGCTGTATCGACCTTTGTCTTTCTCTTCGATAACACTGGTGGCGTGGAGAGGGGAGGCTGGTATGCATGAGTGACAGCTGGTCTTCCATAAACAACCTCGCCCGGACTTGTGTCTAGGAGGGTAACTTTCTAGGTGCAATCCCATGGTCTGTGTCGTGACCGAAGGGGGTCTCTCCGAGTGATGATATATCATTATCATTATCATCCCCATCATCATCATCATTACTGTATTTACAACCACTATCCATGTTGGCATGGGCTCGGCCGAATGTTTTCACTAGATTTAGTGGATCAGTAGATTTCATTTTACTCCGGTCTCTTATGGCGTGGTCTCTCCATCTGGATGCCCTTCCTAATGCCAACAACTTTACAAAGTGAACTGGGCCCTTTTGTCATGACATGGCACCAGTACTACTAATAATACTAACGGTGTAACCCTAACAAAAGGCTTATGCCACACAAAAGGCTTATGGTGAAACTCTCTGCAATGGGTGTGGGGGATGACCTTTTTAACTGGTTGAAATCCTTCATCCTCAGCCGAAAGGAGGTAGTCACAGTTCTAGGACAGCACTCTACACCATATGAGATGTCATCGGGTGTACCACAGGGATCTGTCCTTGGCCCCCTCTTGTTTGTGGCATACATTAACGACATAGATGCCAATTTAAAGAATGCCACAGTATTGAAATATGCAGACGACATCAAGCTGTACCTTGAAATCAAGAGGACAGATCCTGATGTCTACAACTTTTTCCTGCAATCAGACCTAGACACAATGCAGCAATGGATCACAGACTGGCAACTGAAACTGGCTGTGGACAAGTGTACCACCATGCATTTTGGGAGAAAAATCCCTGCGTTCACATACTCCCTCCACAACACTGATATCAAGAAATCCTCTTGCGAGCGTGACCTAGGCATCACTGTCAGCAGTGATCTGCGTTGGTCAAAGCATATCTCTAAGATTGTCAGGAAGGCCGAGGGTGTCTTGGCATCACTCAGCAGGTCTTTTGTTAGCCGCTCTCCAGCCATCTATTTAAAACTGTATACAGCTATGGTACGACCACACTTGGAATTCGCATCATCAGTTTGGAACCCCTATCTTGCACAGAACATTGACCTCCTGGAATCTGTCCAGAGACGTGCAACCAAACGCATACCCTCCATCAGACACCTACCATATTCTGAGCGCCTTGTTTCCCTGGGCATGGATTCACTGAAGCTCCGGCGTTTGGCGACGGACTTGGTAAACACCCACAAAGTTATCAACCACCTCACCAACAACAACACTGAACACCTTTTTGATCTCCATGTGTCTAACACACGTGGACATGCCTACAAAGTCAGAAAACAATACAGCTCCCATGACTTTCGGAAACATTTTTTCACGCTCAGAGTTGCTGAAGCATGGAATAAACTGCCTGCGTCAGTTGTTGACTGCCATGACACTGCATCTTTTAAGGCCCTCATGCTTTCCGAAATCCGCCGAAACTTCACCTGATTATATATACACTTTAGATGAGTTGTAGTGCACCTGAGCACTGTACACAATTATTATTATTATTATTATTATTATTATAACCCTAACCCTGACTCACATTCCATTTCAAGAATTCCATTTCAACTCAGAAACGGAACAGGATATCTAGTGGTCACTCTGGCCCTTTGGTGTTCAGATTACTCGGTCGAATATAACGGTCATTTTATTTTGGGGGGGGGGTTCAGTCATTTGACTGCAGCCATGCTGGAGCAACACCTTTAGTCGAATGAATCGACCGCAGGACTTATTCTTAGTAAGCCTAGTACTTATTCTATCAGTCTCTTTTGCCAAACTGCCAAGCCATGGGGACACAAACACACCAACATCGGTTGTCAAGCGATGGTGGGGGGACAAACACAGACACACAAATATATACATACATACATACATATATATATATATATATATACATATATATATATATATATATATACATATATATATATATATATATATACATCATTGCCAGAGCATCCAACTGGCTTCCGTGCCAGTGGCACGTAAAAGGATATCATTCGAGTGTGATCGTTACCAAAGTCGCCTTACTGGCACCTATGCTGGTGGCATGAGTAAAAGGATTCGAGCGAGGTCGTTGCCAGTACCGCCTGACTGGCCCCATGCCGGTGGCACGTAAAAAGCACCCACTACACTCTTGGAGTGGTTGGCGTTAGGAAGGGCATCCAGCTGTAGAAACTCAGCCAAATCAAAATTGGAGACAGGTGCAACCATCCAGTTCACCAGCCCTCAGTCAAAATCGTCCAATCTATGCTAGCATGGAAAGCGGACATTAAACGATGATGATGACAGGCTTCTTTCAGTTTCCATCTACAAAATCCACTCATAAGGTTTTGGTCGGCCTGAGGCTATAATAGAAGACATTTGCCCAAGGTGCCACATAGTGGGACTGAACCCGAAAGCATGTAGTTGGTAAGCAAGCTACTTACCACACAGCCATGCCTGCGCCTATATTGTTTTAAATTAATCATGCATTGTCTTATTGCTTTGGAATTTTAATAATGTAATTGTTTAGTTTTTGAATGACATTCTATAAATGAGATATGAAAGGTTTATTTTGGGGGGGGGGTTCAGTCATTTGACTGCAGCCATGCTGGAGCAACACCTTTAGTCGAATGAATCGACCGCAGGACTTATTCTTAGTAAGCCTAGTACTTATTCTATCAGTCTCTTTTGCCAAACTGCCAAGCCATGGGGACACAAACACACCAACATCGGTTGTCAAGCGATGGTGGGGGGACAAACACAGACACACAAATATATACATACATACATACATATATATATATATATATACATATATATATATATATATATATACATCATTGCCAGAGCATCCAACTGGCTTCCGTGCCAGTGGCACGTAAAAGGATATCATTCGAGTGTGATCGTTACCAAAGTCGCCTTACTGGCACCTATGCTGGTGGCATGAGTAAAAGGATTCGAGCGAGGTCGTTGCCAGTACCGCCTGACTGGCCCCATGCCGGTGGCACGTAAAAAGCACCCACTACACTCTTGGAGTGGTTGGCGTTAGGAAGGGCATCCAGCTGTAGAAACTCAGCCAAATCAAAATTGGAGACAGGTGCAACCATCCAGTTCACCAGCCCTCAGTCAAAATCGTCCAATCTATGCTAGCATGGAAAGCGGACATTAAACGATGATGATGACAGGCTTCTTTCAGTTTCCATCTACAAAATCCACTCATAAGGTTTTGGTCGGCCTGAGGCTATAATAGAAGACATTTGCCCAAGGTGCCACATAGTGGGACTGAACCCGAAAGCATGTAGTTGGTAAGCAAGCTACTTACCACACAGCCATGCCTGCGCCTATATTGTTTTAAATTAATCATGCATTGTCTTATTGCTTTGGAATTTTAATAATGTAATTGTTTAGTTTTTGAATGACATTCTATAAATGAGATATGAAAGGTTGAATCCAGTTGGCTTGAATATAAAACAGGTTGAATATTTGGACCTAGTTGAGCATATACAGTGTAAACATACAAAGGTGTGTTGAAAAATTCCTGGCTTTAAGGGATCATGAAAGGCCTGGCTAGAGGCCCAACCTTCTGAGTTCTTTTACGGGGCTTAGAAAAACTGAAGGACTGCTGCAATAAGTGTACGAATCTAAGAGGGGAATATGTTGAATTAAATCATAATTAACTGATGATCCTCCTGTATTTTCTTTTACAGAAAGCCATGACCCTTTCAGTACCCACCTTGTACATTATACTTTCAGAACCCCGGTCCTGTTGTATACACATTATGCTTTCAGAACCTTAACCCTTTCGTTACCAACCCGGCTGAAACCGGCTCTGGCTCTAAGTACAAATGCCTTGTTTTCATAAGTTTTCAATTAAAATCTTCCACCAAACCTTAGTCACAATTTATGTTCCTAACACATTTGCACTCCATCATTCTTGCACACTGATATTGCATATCTAAATGCAACATGTTTGCTTCATTTTACTGCAGGTTTTCTGGATTCAGGACCCATATCTCACTAACATGTAGCATTATTGTTTCTATGCAAGCATCATAGTCTATTTGTCACTCTGAGAGAGAGCGGAGAGAGAGACAGTCAGAGAAAGAGTCAGACAGACAGAGTGAGTGAGTGAGAGAGAGACAGAGAGTTAGACAGACAGAGAAAGACAGGGAGGGACAGAGAGATAGAAGCAGACAGACAGACAGAGAGAGTGAGAGAGAGACAGACAGACAGACAGACAGACAGAGTGAGAGAAAGAGAGAAAGAGTCAGACAGACAGAGTGAGAGAGAGAGAAAGAGTCAGACAGAGTAAGTGAGAGAGAGACAGACAGGCAGAGTGAGAGACAGAGAGAGAGAGAGAGACAGAGTGAGAGAGAAAAAGAGACAGACAGACAGAGTGAGTGAGTGAGAGAGAGACAGAGAGTTAGACAGACAGAGAAAGACAGGGAGGGACAGAGAGATAGAAGAGTGAGAGAGAGAGAGAAGCAGACAGACAGACAGACAGACAGAGTGAGAGAAGCAGACAGACAGACAGACAGAGAAGCAGACAGACAGACAGACAGACAGACAGAGTGAGAGAGAGAGAGAGAGACAGACAGACAGACAGAGTGAGAGAGAGAGAGAGACAGACAGACAGACAGAGTGAGAGAGAGAGAAAGAGTCAGACAGACAGAGTGAGAGAGAGAGAAAGAGTCAGACAGAGTGAGTGAGAGACAGACAGAGAGGGACAGAGAGACAGAAGAGTGAGAGAGAGAGAGAGGCAGATAGATAGACAGACAGACAGACAGACAGACAGAGTGAGAGAGAGAAAGGTAGACAGTCAGACAGACGGAGTGAGAGAGAGACAGACAGACAGACAGAGAGAGACAGAGAGAAGACAGTGAGAGAGACAGAGAGATAGAGACTGACAGACAGACACACAAACAGAGAAAGACACAGAGAGAGAGAGAGAGCTTTTGTCACCTACAGAAGCAAGAGATCTATAAACTTTCTCCAATCCCCTCAATAATACTTTCTGAACAGTTTCCACCATTGTTAAAATGGTCACCTAGGTAACAGAAGCTATCTACTACCTTTAGGGATTCTCCTGGGCACTTCAAAACATTCATTCCCTGTACCCACTTTTTACTACCCCTGCACATCTGCCACATACACGGTCTGCTTTCTGTTAAGCATCCTGCGATTCCAATTCATATCTCGTGTGTCCATACTTTGCCCTGGGTACACTATTATTTTACTACTATTTTTACTATTTTACCTGTTTCAGTCAGTTGACTGTGGCCATGCTGGAGCACCGCCTTTAGTCGAGCAACTCGACCCCGGGACTTATTCTTTGTAAGCCCAGTACTTATTCTATCGGTCTCGTTTGCCGAACCGCTAAGTGACGGGGACATAAACACACCAGCATCGGTTGTCAAGCAATGCTAGGGGGACAAACACAGACACACAAACACACACACATACATATATATATATATATATACATATATACGACAGGCTTCTTTCAGTTTCCATCTACCAAATCCACTCACAAGGCTTTAGTCGGCCCGAGGCTATAGTAGAAGACACTTGCCCAAGATGCCACGCAGTGGGACTGAACCCGGAACCATGTGGTTGGTAAGCAAGCTACTTCTGGCTCCACTAATGGAATTTCCACCAACTCCTTCTCTGCAAATTGCTTGGGGTCATTTCTCTGTAGGTGGCAGGATCATATCTGTTTCCTTACTTACTAAAATTTTACTCTTTGCTAAATTAAATATGAGGTTCTTTGGTTCCAGGTTTTGCTTCCATACCTGGATTATCTTACCTGTGTGACCACCACATAAAAAGCACCTGTGTAAAAACACCCATATCAGCACCACATAAAAAAGCACCCATGCAACATCACTTATGCTGCAATCCATCAGTTTTTCTAAGCCCTGTAAAAAAAAACTTGGAAGGTTGAGCTTCCAACCAGGCCTTTTGCAATACCCTTAAATCCAGGAATTTTTGTCAGCACCTCGTAAAAAAGCACCCATGCTGGCATCACTTATGCTGCAATCCTCCAGTTTTTCTAAGCCCTGTAAAAAAAAACTTGGAAGGTTGAGCTTCCAACCAGGCCTTTTGCAATACCCTTAAAGCCAGGAATTTTTGTCAGCACCTCGTAAAAAAGCACCTATGCTGGGATCACTTATGCTGCAATCCTTCAGTTTTTCTAAGCCCTGTAAAAAAAACTTGGAAGGTTGAGCTTCCAACCAGGCCTTTTGCAATACCCTTAAAGCCAGGAATTTTTGTCAGCACCTCGTAAAAAAGCACCTATGCTGGGATCACTTATGCTGCAATCCTTCAGTTTTTCTAAGCCCTGTAAAAAAACTTGGAAGTTGAGCTTCCAACCAGGCCTTTTGCAATACCCTTAAAGCCAGGAATTTTTGTCAGCACCTCGTAAAAAAGCACCTATGCTGGTTCACTTATGCTGCAATCCTTCAGTTTTTCTAAGCCCTGTAAAAAAAACTTGGAAGGTTGAGCTTCCAACCAGGCCTTTTGCAATACCCTTAAAGCCAGGAATTTTTGTCAGCACCTCGTAAAAAAGCACCTATGCTGGGATCACTTATGCTGCAATCCTTCAGTTTTTCTAAGCCCTGTAAAAAAAACTTGGAAGGTTGAGCTTCCAACCAGGCTTTTGCAATACCCTTAAAGCCAGGAATTTTTGTCAGCACCTCGTAAAAAAGCACCTATGCTGGGATCACTTATGCTGCAATCCTTCAGTTTTTCTAAGCCCTGTAAAAAAAACTTGGAAGGTTGAGCTTCCAACCAGGCCTTTTGCAATACCCTTAAAGCCAGGAATTTTTGTCAGCACCTCGTAAAAAAGCACCTATGCTGGGATCACTTATGCTGCAATCCTTCAGTTTTTCTAAGCCCTGTAAAAAAAACTTGGAAGGTTGAGCTTCCAACCAGGCCTTTTGCAATACCCTTGAAGCCAGGAATTTTTGTCAGCACCTCGTAAAAAAGCACCCATGCTGGCATCACTTATGCTGCAATCCTTCAGTTTTTCTAAGCCCTGTAAAAAAAACTTGGAAGGCTGAGCTTCCAACCAGGCCTTTTGCAATACCCTTGAAGCCAGGAATTTTTGTCAGCACCTCGTAAAAAAGCACCCATGCTGGCATCACTTATGCTGCAATCCTTCAGTTTTTCTAAGCCCTGTAAAAAAAACTTGGAAGGCTGAGCTTCCAACCAGGCCTTTTGCAATACCCTTAAAGCCAGGAATTTTTGTCAGCACCTCGTAAAAAAGCACCTATGCTGGGATCACTTATGCTGCAATCCTTCAGTTTTTCTAAGCCCTGTAAAAAAAACTTGGAAGATTGAGCTTCCAACCAGGCCTTTTGCAATACCCTTAAAGCCAGGAATTTTTGTCAGTACCTCGTAAAAAAGCACCCATGCTGGCATCACTTATGCTGCAATCCTTCAGTTTTTCTAAGCCCTGTAAAAAAAACTTGGATGGTTGAGCTTCCAACCAGGCCTTTTGCAATACCCTTAAAGCCAGGAATTTTTGTCAGTACCTCGTAAAAAAGCACCCATGCAGCATCACTTATGCTGCAATCCTCCAGTTTTTCTAAGCCCTGTAAAAAAAACTTGGAAGGTTGAGCTTCCAACCAGGCCTTTTGCAATACCCTTAAAGCCAGGAATTTTTGTCAGCACCTCGTAAAAAAGCACCCATGCTGGCATCACTTATGCAGCAATCCTCCAGTTTTTCTAAACCCTGTAAAAAAAAATATCCTTAAAGCCAGGAACTTTTCAACAAACCTTTGTATGTTTACGGGACCCGCTGGTGTCCCATAAAAAAGTACCCAGTACACCGTAAAATAGTCAGCATTAGCAAGGGCATCCAACAACAGAGACCATGGCAAAACAGACAAATATTACCTCCAGCTTATTATCCTCCAGCTTATTATCCTCCAGCTGTTGCAACGACCTCGCTCGAATCCTTTTACACATGCCCCCAGCATGTGGTAGGAAGTTTATTTCAAATAATATGGTTCTAGGTTCAGTCCTATTGTGTGGAACCTTGGGAAAGTGTCTTCTACTTAAGCTCTGGGCCAAGCAAAGCCTAGTGAATGACTTTGATAGTGAGAAGCTGAAACAAGCTCATTGCGCACACACACACACACACACACACATGGTTGTTGTGTGTTGTGTTCTTGAGCAAGACACTTTATTTCACGTTGCTCCAGTTCCTTCCAAACCTTCCAATCTATTCCAGCATGGAAGACGGAGGCTAAATCATGATGACGATGAAGATGATGATTATGATAGCCTACATATTCACTGGAATATCACCCAGTGAGATGAGCTGGTGACTACTGAACAATAAGAATTCATGTATTGTTACCTAATAAATAACATAATGGATTTGTATTTGAAACAAAGCACACTATTGAAATGGGTGTGGTGTTATTTTAAACTAATCCATTCATTTTTGTTTACTCACACCATTTTGTTTACATTATATTAATGTATAAATGCATGCGCGCATGTCTGTGTGTGTGTGTGTGCATGCGTATACACATGTGTATGTGCAGTCGTCATCATCATCATCATCATCATCATCATCATCATTTTCCTGTCTCCTCTTCAAGCTAGCATAGGTTTGATGTGATGCCACAACCGTCCGAGTCATCTGTTGGGAGCCATTGCTTCCATAGACTGATGCTCACATATGTCACTTGGCTTGGTCACTATGGCTTGATACACTTCCTGTCACCGTCCACTTCACTTTACAGAGCATACTTGGTGCATTTTTCAGGGCACCAAAACCCTATAATTCTCTGCTCGGTTTACCAATCCCTTTACAGGATGTCTGAGTCTGAGACCCCCTTCGGTCACGACACTGACCATGGGATTGCACCTAGAAAGTTACCCTCCCAGGCACAAATCCGGGCAAAGTTGTTTATGGAAGACTAGCAGTCGCCCATGCTTACCGATCTCCCCTTTCCACACCACCAGTGTTATCCAAGGGAAAGGCAAGGGTCGATACAGCTTGGCACCTGTGACGCCACAACCCATTTCTACAGCTGAGTGAACTGGAGCAACGTGAAATAAAGTGTCTTGCTCAAGAACACAACATGCAGCCCAGTCCAGGATTCAAGCTCACAACTTCACGATCGTAAGCTCGACGCTCTACCCACTGAACCATACGCCTTTACTGGATGTACTGGACCTATTTTGTGGCACCAACACAAGAGAGATTGTCTCTCTCTCTCTCTCATCCCTTTGAGGGAATGCCAGTCATTGGCTAGCACCAGGAGAAATGTAGAGTAGTGGTCCTCAACTAGGGTCCATATGAGGTTTTTGGGGGTCCACGCAATATAATAGTAAACGAGAAATCTGTAATAGTATTTTAAGGGCACCTGAAAAATTTTCCTTTAGATGGCATCATCATCATCATCATCATTTAACGTCCACTTTCCATGCTT
The DNA here is from genome assembly GCF_006345805.1 of Octopus sinensis. Taxonomy (NCBI): domain Eukaryota; kingdom Metazoa; phylum Mollusca; class Cephalopoda; order Octopoda; family Octopodidae; genus Octopus; species Octopus sinensis. The sequence goes on along the minus strand of NC_043021.1, from coordinate 18,798,557 downwards.
GCATGGGTTTGGACGAATGACTGAGGGTTGGCAAACCAGATGGCTGCACCAGGCTTCAATCTTGATCTGGCAGAGTTTCTACAGCTGGATGCCCTTCCTAACACCAACCACTCCAAGAGCATAGTGGGTGCTTTTTACATGCCACTGGCACGGGGCCAGTCAGGCGGTACTGGCAATGACCTCGCTCAAATCTTTTACACATGCCACCGGCACAGGTGCCAATAGGCAATGCTGGTAACGATTACGCTTGAATGGTGTCTTTTACATGCTACCGGCATGAAGGCCAGATGGCTGCTCTGGCAACAATCATGCTCGGATGGTGCTCTTAATGCCCTACTAGCATGGGGCTCAAGTCCCAGTAAGGCGACACTGGTTACGATCACGCTTAAATGGTGCCTTTTAAGTGCCACTGGCACGGAAGCCAGTTAGCCACTCTGTCAATGATCACACTTGTATGGTGCTCTTTGCACCCCACTAGCATGGATGCCAGTCATCGAAATTTGATTTTGATTTTGAGTTTTGGCTTTTATGTATCGATATGTATTGCAAAAAACCCCAAGGTTTCTTTCTCAAACATTTTATGTAGTTCATTCTACACAAGTTAACCCTTTAGTATTTAAACTGGCCATATCCGGCCATAAGTATTCTGCCTGTTTTATGTTCAAACTGGCCAGATCTGGTCTCTCACACCAACCCTACAATATCGTCTTAAAAATTAACAGCTACCTCATCAAAATCTCAAAGCTACAAGATAATGCATGATTAGTTCAAAACAATGTGGATAAAAAAGCATTAATTTTGGTAGAATAATATGAACACTAAAGGGTTAATGGGTGAAAAACAAAATAGGGATTTTGAAAGAAGTTTCTATAAAACTAGTTTTTAAGCATTGGACAGCTATGGGGTCGGCCAGAACAAAATAGTAATCAAAGGAGTGGATAAATAAAAAAAAATGGTTGAGAGCCTTCAATGTAGAGAATAAGCCTGGTACTTATTCTATCATGGAGGTGCCATGTCCCAGTGGTTAGGGCAGCGGACTCGCAGTCGGAGGATCGCGGTTTCGATTCCCAGATGGGGTGTTGCGTGTGTTTATTGAGCGAAAACACCTAAAGCTCCATGAGGCTCTAGTGGGAGTTGGTGGCGACCCCTGTTGTACTCTTTTGCTCCAACTTTCTCTCAATCTTTCTTCCTGTTTCTTGAGTAATGCTGTGATGGACTGGCGTCCTGTCCAGCTGGCAGGGGGAACACATATGCCACAGAAACTGGGAAACCAGACCCATGAGCCTGGCTAGGCTTGAAAAGGGTGCATAAATAAAACAAAATACTTATTCTATCAGTCTTTTTTGATGAACTGCTAGAGTTTTATTTTGATGATATTTATGGATTATTCTAGTTAGCATTTTGGATCTCTATAAGAAATTAGGTACAGATTTGTTGGGAAATGGTGGATTTCATTCAAGACATACAAACTTTAATGCTCGTTACATTTATATCCACCTCTTTCACCTCCTCCCTCATCATCTCTATATATATAAACGGCAAAATGTCTGTGTGTGTGCGTGTGCATGTCCTTTATACAAATCCCCAATTTTTCAATTAGAGGGCTCGCACTTTCTATGGTCATTCAAAACCGTCCAAGGGTGGTCGTGCACATCTTTACATTTCCCCAGTCACCCCGCAAAGCCATTAAAAAATCAATAGAAGTGACTTTTTTGTGAATTTTCTATCCAAAACCCAATCAAAATGCCCGAAACTTGATACGCCGATTGAATGCCAGCTAGCTGTATGTGATTGGTTGGAGATTTGAACAGTACTCGCGTGTATGTGCACACGCACGCAGCTGTATATGCATGCACTAGCACTATGACCCGGTGTTGCCAGGTCATAGTGCTAGTCATCATTATCTTATGCCCATTTTGCTCTGCTGGAATGGGTTGGACAGATCGACAGGATTCACTGGATCAGAGGAACATGTCTTACTCCAGTGTTTCAGTTTTTGGTATGGCTTTGGTGGCCTCATGGCAGTGAAACATGGTCTGTGACTGCTGAGGACATGTGTAGGCTTGTAAGAAATGAAGCCAGTATGCTTCGTTGGATGTGTAATGTCAGTGTGCATGCACGACAGAGTGTAAGCATTCTCAAAGAAAAGTTGGACATAAAAAGCATCATATGTGGTGTGCAAGAGAGATGACTCCGCTGGTATGGTCACGTGATGTGTATAGATGAGGACAGCAGTGTGAAGAAGTGTCACACTCTAATGGTGGAGGTAGACCCAGGAAGATATGGGATGAGGTGGTGAAGTATGATCTGAAATGTTGGGCTTCACAGAGTCAATGATAAGTCGACTGAGACCTTTGAAGATACGCCATGCTTGAGAAGACCAGCCAAGCCAAGTGAGACCATAGTCATGACTGGTGCCAGAGTTGCATAACTGGCTCGTTAAAAGCACCTTTCAATCATTGAGCAATATGCTGTCCTTGTGAAGACCTGTCAAACCAAGTGAAATTGTAGTTGTGCCATCACAAATTTGTTGAAGCACTAAGTCAATGCGGTAGTATCTGTACAACTCAGAGTAAGTTGAATAAAATCAAAAACTGAAAGAAGCCCATTGTATATATATATATATAATATATATATATATATATATATATATATATATATTTCGTTTTGGGATTTGGTTTGCAAGATTCTTTATGTGAGTTTATGTGTGTTGAAGCATATTCTGTTGTGTCTGAGGAGAGTCATTTTCTTTTTGTACCTTATAATTTAACACACTCACTGGTAGTCAAGACTATTGAAAAAGTTGCAAGACGCAACAAAAATTTTAGGAAAATAAAAGTAAGGAATAAGTGGAAATTTTACCGGTGAGTGTGTTAAATTATAAGGCACAAAAAGAAAATGACTCCCAAGACATAACAGTATATGTGTGTGTGTATATATATATATATATATATATATATATATATATATATACCGGAGTAAACACATAAATGTGAAACAAGGTGGAAAAAACGAATGGGAACGTGAAACTCCGAGTAACAGGTTTTGTTGAATTTCTGCTGCTTTTAAATAAAGTATATATATATATATATATATACAATGGACTTCTTTCAGTTTCCGTCAGCCAAATCCACTCATGAGGTTTTCGAGGCTATAGTAGAAGACACTTGCTCAAGGTGCTACACAAAATAAGCATCATTTGAGCAGAGGGGTCTGTGTAATTGGCAAAGGACTTGAAAGCTTTTCTTCCAGTTCTAAGTTCTGTGTTCAAATCCCACTAAAGTTGGCTCTGCCTTTTATCCATAGATTTAGGGTCGATAAAATATGAACTGGCCAAGCACTGAGGTCGGTGTAATAGACTTACCACCACCACCAACCCCTCCACTAAAATTTATTTCACAAGGGGCTAAACACAGAGGGGACAAACAAGGATAGCTAAACGGATTAAGTCAATTACATCGACCCCAGTGCATAACTGGTACTTAGTTTATCGACCCTGAAAGGATGACAGGCAAAGTCGACCTCGGTGGAATTTGAACTCAGAACGTAATGGCAGACGAAATACAGCTACGCATTTCGCCCGGTGTGCTAACGTTTCTGCCAGCTCGCCTCCTTACCCCTCCACTAAAATTGCTGGCTTTGTGCCTATAATTGAAAGAATTATGTATGGGTGGCCGGAGCCTGAGAGACAGCCATGAAGGTGACAAGGAGCCAGAGCATACAAACCCCTTAAGGTAACATATCCAAGATGGTGGATAGAAGAGAGTATGATGACTGAAGAATCAGGGGTAGTGGGTAGAGTTAAAGAGTGTATGAGGGGCATGTGTGTGTGTGTGCATACTCTTTTACTCTTTCACTTGTTTCAGTCATTTGACTGCGGTCATGCTGGAGCACCGCCTTTAATCGAGCAACTCGACACCGGGACTTATTCTTTTGTAAGCCCAGTACTTATTCTATCGGTCTCTTTTGTCAAACCGCTAAGTAACGGGGACATAAACACACCAGCATCGGTTGTCAAGCAATGCTAGGGGGACAAACACAGACGTACAAACACAAACACACGCATATATATATATACACATATATACGACGGGCTTCTTTCAGTTTCCGTCTACCAAATCCACTCACAAGGCTTTGGTCAGCCCGAGGCTATAGTAGAAGACACTTGCCCAAGGTGCCACGCAGTGGGACTGAACCCGGAACCATGTGGTTGGTAAACAAGCTACTTACCACACAGCCACTCCTGCGCCTATAATTTGCCAATGGAAATTCTAACCCTATTTTGATTGTCTTCAACAACTTTGATTAATCAATTAGTTATCTCTTTTTCTATTTATTTATTTATCTATTTGTCTATTTACTTTTCTGAGTCTGTCTACCTAGCTACGTATGTCTGTTACACTTTCTCCCTCTCTCTCCTCCTCTCCCCTCTCTTTCCCCATCTCTCTATCTCTTTATCAGACTAGTTAACCAGCTTGCCTTCCCTCTCTCTATCCATCTCCCTTCCCCTTTCTCTCTCCCCCTCTCTCTATGTATCTATCTGTCTGTCTGTCTATCTATCTATCTATATCTATCTATCTATCTATCTATCTATCTATCCAGCCAGCCTTCCTTTCTTCTCTCTCCCTCTCTCTCTCCCCCTCTCTATCTATCTATCTATCTATCTATCTATCTATCTATCTATCTATCTATCTATCTATCTATCTATCTATCTATCAATCTATCTATCTATCTGTCTATCTATCTATATATCTACCTATCTATCTATCCAGCTAACCAGCCAGCCTTACTTCCTTCTCTCTCTCTTTCTTTCTCTCTTTCTCTCCCTCTCTCTCTCTTTCTCTCACTCTCTCTCAATATATATATATATATCTAGCTAGCTAGCTTGCCTTCCTTCCCTCTCCCCTCCTTCTGTTCCTTTCTTCCTTCCTTCCTTCCTTCCTCCTTGTAGAACTTTTTTACTATCAATCTGTTTACCTGCCTCTCTCTCTACATATCTTCGTAGTTGTGTAGGGGATGGTGGTGGTGGTGGCAGTGGTGATATTGCATATCTATATGGTGATGTTATCTATGTGGAGGCAGTGGTGGTAGTAAGAGGTAGCTACAAAGCCAGCAACAGCTGATCAAGAAAAACTTATAGGTAAAGTGTTCCAGCCATGACTATCCAGTCTATTTTTTATCTATTCATTTATTTATTTATTTATTTTGTATATATGTATATAGGCGCAGGAGTGGCTGTGTGGTAAGTAGCCTGTTTACCAACCATATGGTCCCGGGTTCAGTCCCACTGCGTGGCACCTTGGGCAAGTGTCTTCTACTATAGGCTTGGGCCGACCAATGCCTTGTGAGTGGATTTGGTTGACGGAAACTGAAAGAAGCCCGTCGTATATATGTATATATATATATATGTATGTGTGTGTGTGTTTGTGTGTCTGAGTTTGGTCCCCCTAGCATTGCTTGACAACCGATGCTGGTGTGTTTATGTCCCCGTCACTTAGTGGTTTAGCAAAAGAGACCGATATAAGAGAATAAGTCCTGGTGTCGAGTTGCTCGATTAAAGGCGGTGCTCCAGCATGGCTGCAGTCAGATGACTGAAACAAGTAAAAGAGTATGTCCAATGTATCCTTCTTTATTTGAGGAAGTATGGTATGATGTGAAGGAGATTGGCTGCTTTTTCTAGTAACTGTATAGTGCAGTTGTAGGCAACCTGTGGTCAGCAACCAGCATGTGACATGCAGGACTTTCTGAATGGCACATCAAAGAAAAATTACCTTGAATATTTTTTAGTAGTGTGGCCCACCTGATGATCAGCTATGTCTTATGTGGCCCACCTGATGATCAGCCACATCTCATGCGGTTCACCTGATGATCAACCATGTCTCATGCTGCCCACCTGATGATCTTCCATGTCTCATGTGGCCCACCTGATGATCAACCATGCGTCATGCGGTCCACCCGATGATCAACCATGTGTCATGTGGCCCACCTGATGATCATCCATGTAAAATGCGGCCCACCTGATGATCAACCATGTCTCATGCTGCCCACCTGATTATCAGCCATGTCTTATGTAGCCCACCTGACAATCAGCCATGTGTCATACAGCCCACCTGATGATCGTCCATGTCTCATGCTGCCCACCTGATGATCACCCATGTCTCATGCTGCCCACCTGATAATCATCCATGTCTCTTGTGGCCCACCTAATGATCATCCATGTGTTATGCGGTCCACCTGATGATCAGCCATGTCTCATACTGCCCACCTGATGATCATCCATGTGTTATGCGGTCCACCTGATGATCAGCCATGTCTCATGCGGCCCACATGATGATCATCCATGTGTTATGCAAGCCACCTGATGATCAGCCATGTCTCATGCGGCCCACCTGATGATCAGCTATGTCTCATGCAGCCCACCTGATGATCATCCATGTCTCATGTGGCCCACTTGATGATCATCCATGTCTCCTGCGGCCCACCTGAGGATTATCCATGTCTCATGCGGCCCACCTGATGATCAGCTATGTCTCATGCAGCCCACCTGATGATCAGCCATGTCTCATGCTGCCCACCTGAGGATTATCCATGTCTCATGTGGCCCACCTGATGATCAGCCATGTGTTATGCGGTCCACCTGATAATCATCCATGTGTCATGCTGTCCACTTGATGATCATCCATGTGTTATGCAGTCCACTTGATGATCAGCCATGTCTCATACTGCCCACCTGATGATCATACATGTGTTATGCGGTCCACCTGATGATCAGCCATGTCTCATGCGGCCCACATGATGATCATCATGTGTTATGCGGGCCACCTGATGATCAGCCATGTCTCATGCGGCCCACCTGATGATCAGCTATGTCTCATGCAGCCCACCTGATGATCATCCATGTCTCATGTGGCCCACTTGATGACCATCCATGTCTCCTGCGGCCCGCCTGAGGATTATCCATGTCTCATGCGGCCCACCTGATGATCAGCTATGTCTCATGCAGCCCACCTGATGATCAGCCATGTCTCATGCTGCCCACCTGAGGATCATCCATGTCTCATGCGGCCCACCTGATGATCAGCCATGTGTTATGCGGTCCACCTGATGATCAGCCATGTCTCATGCGGCCCACCTGATGATCAGCCATGTCTCATGCAGCCCACCTGATGATCATCCATGTCTCATGTGGCCCACTTGATGATCAGCCAAGTCTCATGTGGTCCACCTGAGGATCAGCCATGTCTCATGTGGCCCACATGATGATCAGCTATGTCTCATGCAGCCCACCTGATGGTCAGCCATGTCTCATGAGGCCCACCTGGTGATCAGCTATGTCTCATGCAGCCCACCTGATGATCAGCCATGTCTCATGAGGCTCACCTGATGATCAGCTATGTCTCATGCAGCCCACCTGATGGTCAGCCATGTCTCATGAGGCTCACCTGATGATCAGCTATGTCTCATGCAGCCCACCTGATGGTCAGCCATGTCGCATGAGGCCCACCTGATGATCAGCTATGTCTCATGCTGCCCACCTGATGGTCAGCCATGTCTCATGAGGCCCACCTGATGATCAGCTATGTCTCATGCAGCCCACCTGATGGTCAGCCATGTCTCATGAGGCCCACCTGATGATCAGCTATGTCTCATGCAGCCCACCTGATGGTCAGCCATGTGTCATGCTGCCCACCTGATGATCAGCCATGTGTCGTGTGGCCCACTTCTCAAAAATAGTTACCCCCAAGCCTAATGAAGTGGATCCCTCTTTGGTTCCAACAAGTGGGGGAAGTAATCTGTTCTGGAGAAAGGGATGGCAGAGGAGAGGTGGACAGACTGGCAGGCAGGCAGTCAAGCAGACAGGGGAGGCAGGAAGACAGGCAGACAGACAGACTGACGGGTAGACAGAGAAACTGACAGGTAGAGAGAATTAAGACAGAATAACTGGTAGACAAATAAATACAGGCACAGACAGACAGATAGGCGGGCAGACAGACAGACTGACAGGCAGACAGACAGCAAGACTGACAGATGGAATGACAAGCAGACAAATAGACAGACAGACAGACAGGCAGACTGACAGACAGATAGACTGACAGACAGACAGGCAGACAGGCAGGCAGGCAGGTAGGCAGGCAAGCAGACTGACAGACAGACCAAGAGGCAGATTGACAATTAGACTGTGAGGCAGGCAGATAGACAAACTGATAGACAAACAAGCAGGCAGGCAGACTGGCAAACACAGACACACAAATGCATATATATATGTGTATTACGGGCTTCTTTCAGTTTCCGTCTACCAAATTCCCTTACAAGGCTTTGGTTGGCCCAAGGCTATAGTAGAGGACACTTGTCCAAGGTGGCATGCAGTGATATACACACACATATATATATATATATATATTTATATAGGCATCGTGAGAGTGGCTGTGTGGTTCCGGGTTCAGTCCCACTGTAAGGCACCTTGGGCAAGTGTCTTCTACTATAGCCTCGGGCCAACCAAAGCCTTGTGAGTGGATTTGGTAGACGGAAACTGAAAGAAGCCCATCATGTATATATATAATCAAATTCGTCTTTTGTGCTGGGCCACTGGTAATAATCTATGTTATTACCCTTTTTTGATTATATTCACATATTACTTGATAGATTTGTTCGTAAAATTTTTTCCCGGCATGCCCTATATCGCCGGGTAGATTTTGCGTCTGCGCAGAGGTTTGAAAAGTTAACTCAGCGGTTCGGCAAAAGAGACCAATAGAATAAGTACTAGGCTTACAAAGAATAAGTCCTTGGGTCGATTTGCTTGACTAAAGTCGGTGCTCCAGCATGGCCATAGTCACATGACTGAAACAAGATATATATATATATGATGGGCTTCTTTCAGTTTCCATCTACCAAAACCACTGACAAAGCTTTGGTTTACCCAAGAATAGAGTACAAGACACTTGCCGAAGGTGCCACTCAATGGAATTGAACCCAGGACCGTGTGGTTGGGAAGCAAATTTCCTTAACTAAAACTATATAATATTTGAACATTTCATCAAGCTCTTTAACAATTCTATCCATCCATTGTCCTTCAAAATAAATATAAATCTATCATCGTCATGTTATTACGAAATAGCAGACGACATTGACTGAAGCAGACGATGTCTACCTCCATGCGGCAAGTGCACTGTCATTGTCACACGGGACACTGAAAAGAACAACAAGGACAAACACGAAACTAAGAAAAAAAAATTATGGATTATTTTCATATATTTTGCAAATTTTAATTTTAAAAGAGTGCAAAGCTAACTTCACTTCAAATGAAGATGATATACAATCAATACTATTCCAGCCGTGACCATCTCAACTTTTTGTATATCAATAACAGAATTATGTAATGTGTTTTGTCCTTCTTAGAGGATTGTGAAATGTGACTTAGCGTAGATTTGACTGCTATTTCTAACCCGTAAGGATGTTTCGTTTTGAATGTTTTGCTGGATTTGTTTCAACATGATAATTTAGATTCATTTAATTTTCTTATTTTTGTTTCAGCCATTAATTAAATTTTTTTTTTAAATAACCAGTACTTCTGAGTATCCAGTGCATCAGTGGTGTTTATATGTGCTACTAGTGTTGAATAGAATTATCGCTCATATATACTACTTTCTCTTTTTCCCATCTTTCTCTCTCTCCCCCCTCTCTCTATCTCTCCCCCCTCTCTCTCTGTCTCTCTCTTTCTTTCTTTCTCTCTCTCTCTCAAGACCCATATTTCTGTAACAAAATCGTTATATAAAGACAACGGCTTATATATATTTTATTTATTGGTAAAATATAAGGTGAAAACATTTTACAATATGCATAATACTCGTATTTCATTTATTGGAATATATCTGTCCTTCTGTCTGTTTGTCAATCTGTCTGTCTGCATGTCTATTTGTCTATGTATGTATGTATATATTTATCTATCTATCAGTCTGTCTGTCTGTCTATCTATCTATCTATCTATCTATCTATCTATTTATCTATCTATCTATCTATCTATCTATCTATCTATCTGTCAGTCTGTCTGTCTGTCTGTCTTTGTATCTATTTGTTTATGCATCGGTGTGACTGCTTCTCTCTCTCCCTCTCTATCCTTCCATTCATCTATCTATCTATCTATCTGTGTGTGTATGTGTGTGTGTGTGAGTGTGTGTATCTTTCTGTCTATCTGTGTGTGTCTCTGGGTTTCCCTCTCTCTCCCTATCTACCTTTCTCTCCATTCATCTATCTATCTATCTATCTATCTGTCTATCTATTTATCTACCTATCTATCAGTGTGTGTGTGTATATCTTTCTGTCTATCTGTGTGCGTCTCTGTCTCTCTGGCGTTCTCTCTCTCTCTCTCCCCTCCCCCTTTCTCTCCATTCATCTATCTATCTATCTATCTAACTATCTATCTGTCTATCTATTTATCTATCTATTTATCTACCTATCCGTGTGTGTGTATCTTTCTGTGTGTATCTGTGTATCACTCAGTCTCCTCCCCTCTCTCTCTCTCTCTCTCTCCATCAATCAATCCATCCCTCCAGCCTCTTCAATATATCCCTCTCCACTCTAAAATTGGGTTCTCTGTAGTGTCACATAAAAATCAATACCCTGTCACTCTCACCTTACCAACGCTTCTCGCAAGCGAATGCATTTCACAAATTCCTACATTTTATAAGAGTAATTATAACCTGTTTCAAAAACCTTTCGTTATTCTGGAGATGAAAAATATAAGAAGCTTTTTCTTCACCTCAACAATAATATGTGGAAAAAAAATAGAATAAGATCAGACATTATGAGATGTCCCAGCAGATTTATTCCTGTGTTTTCTGGTTGTCACCATCCTGAGAGAAAATTGGGGCACTTTCTATGTTTATGTGTTTATGAAGGGCACAGGTCTGGCTGTGTGGTAACAAGTTTACTTCCAGACTTCCAGGTTCTGGATTCAGGCTATAGTAGAAATGGCCACGTTCTCAATGGTAAGTACTATGCCAACTTGCTCAGGCAGTCATGAAAAGCTGTCAAGACCAAATGCCCAGAACTGAAGAAAGGGGTCTTGTTTCATCAGGACAGTTGCTTCAGCATATAAGTTCTTGGTCTCAATGGTTGCTGTGTGTGTGAATGTGGCTTCAAACTAGTTGATCAGTCTCCCTATTTTTCTGATTTGGTCCCAGCTGTCAAGACCAAATGCCCAGAACTGAAGAAAGGGGTCTTGTTTCATCAGGACAGTTGCTTCAGCATATAAGTTCTTGGTCTCAATGGTTGCTGTGTGTGAATGTGGCTTCAAACTAGTTGATCAGTCTCCCTATTTTTCTGATTTGGTCCCAGCTGTCAAGACCAAATGCCCAGAACTGAAGAAAGGGGTCTTGTTTCATCAGGACAGTTGCTTCAGCATATAAGTCCTTGGTCTCAATGGTTGCTGTGTGTGAATGTGGCTTCAAACTAGTTGATCAGTCTCCCTATTTTTCTGATTTGGTCCCATCTGATTATCATCTGTTCCTCAATATGAAAAACCATTTGGCTGGGAACCAGCATCACGGTGATGATGATGATGTCATATCTGCAATTAAAGATATTTTTGACCAATAGGATAAAAATTTCTTTACCAATGAGGCCCAAGCACATGCAATACTGATGGAATAAGTGCGTGACCGCAAGAGGGACTATGTTGAAAAATAAACCTCATCTAGTGACATTTCATGGGAGTATCTTGGTCAGCCTGTGGACTTCTCAGCCAAGCCTCATGTGTATATGTGAGTATGTGTGTGTGTATGTATATATATATATATACTTGCATTAAATTCTCTGAAGAGGCCGTGAGACATTCTTGTTAATGTCTCATTTATACCTGCTTTATATGGCTAATAGGTTAAATGGGACATACCTGTCTCCACGGCCGAAACAGCTGTCAGCTACAATGTAAATGTATTTCTATTTCTATTTCTATGTCTTGTTATATTTGTACTATATTAATGTAGAATATCATTGCTATTGTGTAATGGTTTAATAAAGTATTGATTGGGTATTATCTGATGGTTGATGATTGATTTAGATATATTTCTCCATTTTCTCATTTTGTATATATATATATATACATATATATATATATATATATATATATATATATATATATATATATATATATACACACTACATATATATAGTGAATATAAGGGATTTTAAACCTAGCTGTGTCCTCTCTTATTATTTAATGAAATATGTGTAACATAAGATTAAAAATATACCAAATATTTTCAGTCATTTGTTTTGATACATACACTCTCTCTCTCTCTCTCTCACACACACACACACACACACACACAGAGCAGGGGTTGGACAAAATAATGGAAACACCTTAAAATTTCAAATAAATTTATTTTAATATGGGGTAAGACCACCTTTAGCAGTAATCACAGCTTGAATTCTACAAGGTATGGACTTGTACAAAGTTTGAATTGTTTCCAAAGGAATTTTGTCCATTCTTCAGCTAAAACAGTTTCCAGTTCTTGTAGTGATGATAGTGGAGGATATCGACTTCTTACTTGTTTTCCTAAAATGCACCATAAATGTTCAATAATATTGAGATCTGGAGACTGTGGTGGCCAAGTAAGATGTTCAACTTTACTAGAATGTTTTTTGTGCCATTTAGTAACAACTTTAACAGTGTGAATTGGTGCATTATCATCCTGAAAGATTGCGCTTCCCTCCAGAAACAGTTCTGCAACCATAGGATGAATTTGATCGGATAAAATGCTTAAAGAGTCTTCACTATTAATTCTGCCAAGAAGGGGAACCCATTGGGCCAGTGGATTTCCAAGATATAGTCACAGATCATCACAGATCCGCCTCCATGTTTAACAGTTGGAAGAAGACTATCTTGGTTAAATGCTTCTTTTGGCTGTCTCCACATGTATACTCAGCCAGTGGTCAGAAATAAGGTAAAGAATGACTCGTCTGAGAAAATAACATTCTTCCACTGCTCTAGGGACCAAATCTGTAGGTTTTTACTCCACTCTAAACGCTTTGCATTGTTTGTTTTTGAAATTAGTGATTTTCTGATTGCAGCCTTCCCTTGAAATCCAGCTTTATGCAGCTCCTGGTGAATAGTTTTTGTGAAAACTGGATTAAAAGGTGGTCATTAAGCTCTGCAGTAATTTTGGGAGCTGTACTTTTGTGATCCTTTCTAACAATTCGTGTAAGAGTCTGACGGTCCCTATCTGAAAGTTTTGGTTTTCTTCCAGAGTTTTGTTTTGACGAGGAGGCTTTTCCCTCTTTCTCAAAGGCTGTCATTACTTTTGAGACAGTACTTCTTGATACACCAAGCATTTCGGCTGTTTTTGTTACACTAGCACCTGCCATATGAGCACCAACAATTTGACCTCTTTGAAAGTCCAACAGATCTGTCATTTTAATGAATTTTAATTACCTTTTCTGGTGATATCTGAAAAGAAACAGCAATTTTAGTAAAACATATTAAGCAACACTAATAATAAATCAAAAAACATTAAAATAAACAAGCTTTTGATGGTTTTGCAGATATTTCAAAATTATATTGCTCTGATGCTTGGTGTTTCCATTATTTTGTCCAACCCCTGTATATTGGGTCATCCTATAAATCATGTGGTTTTTTTCAATTACATGAACTAAAAGTCAGAGGTGGATGGTATCAACTTGCTATAAAAAAAGGTAGTAATTTTACCTTGTACTTATTCTTAGTGCAAGTTTTGAAGAGGGCAGTTCAATTTTTACAGTTATTTTTTCAAAGTTATAATGGAAGTGACAAAAGAGCATTTTCGGCATACTTTGCTTTATGAGTTGAACAAAGGCAACGATGCAACAGAAAGTGCATTGAATATTAATGCAGTATATGGGGATTAGACAATAAGCGTCAGCCAGTGTCAGCAGTGGTTCCAGAAGCTCTGAACTGGAAACTACAGCCTAGAAGATGACCCTCGTCCTGGAAGATCTGTAGAGCTTGATGAGGACATCCTGCAAACCTTAGTGGAACAAAATCCCATCATAACTGTTGGGGAACTAGCAAAGAAGCTTGAATTTGGTCATTCAACATTTATCAATACCTGCGTGCCATTGGAAAAATCAGAAAATTGGGTCGATGGGTTCCTCACAAACTTTCCGAGTCTAAACGCACACAGACAGCGAGAGTGTTCTCTTTGCTGTCATGTCTCACAAATAAATCTTTTTTCAGACTGAATAGTGACTGGTGATGAGAAATGGGTTCTCTATAAAAATGTCAACTGCTGAAGACTGTGGGTAGGGAAAGGAGAAACACCAGCACCCCAGGTCTTCACCCATATAAGGTGTTGTTATCTATTTGGTGGGATATGAAAGGTTTAGTCCACTTTGAACTTTTAAACCCAAACCAAATGATAAGAAAGGAGATCTACTGTGAACAGCTTGAGCAGCTTAAGTCAGTGCTAGAAGGAAAATGACAATCTTTGGTTTCAAGATGAAAGGTGTTCTTCCATCAGGATAATGCTTGGCTACATACAGCGAGGATGACATTCCAATGGCTGGAGCAGTTTGAATGGGAAACAATGCCCCACCCACCATATTTGGTAGACATTGTCCCATCTCATTATCGTTTATTCCACAGTCTTCAAAATCATTTGGACAGAGAAAATCTGAATTCTGTAGACAAGGCCAGAACAGTACTGGAGGAGTATTTTTCATCACGGACAAGTGAATTTTGGAATAGGGGCCTTGCAAGTCTAGTAGATAGATGGAAGAGCATTGTAGAAAATGAAGGAGAGTATATTTTAAATTAAAAAAGAACTTTGTTTATCTTAATTTTGAAAAATAAAAGAAATATAAAAAAAACACATTATTTATGGGATGACCTAATACATGTAAATATAAATATATGTATTTATAAATGTATATAATGTGTGTGTGTGTGTGTGCACGTGCGTGTACTTAATAAAAGCTGTGGAACGGGAAGATGATGAAGAATTAGGATTATAGAGAATACAGAAAAGACATGGAAACACTCAACAGTTATGGATCGAAAATCATCAAAGTTTCAATGTGTTGTCAAGAATACTTTTGAATAAAGAGAAAGACAAAGAAGAAGGAGGAGGAGGGGGGAGATGAAGAAGAAGAAAAAAAAAGACGAAGGAAAAGAAAGGAGGAGGAGAAGGAAGAGAAAAAGAAGAACAACAACAACAAGAAAAAGGAGATGAAGGAGGAGGAGGAGAAGGAGAAGAAGAACAACAACAACAAAAAGGAGGGGGAGGAGGAGGAGAAGAAAAAGAAGTAAAAGGAGGAGAAGAAGAAGAGCTGAAGAAAGAGAAGAAGAAGAACAATAACAACAACAACAACAAAAAGGAGGGGAGGAGGAGGAGAAGAAAAAGAAGTAAAAGGAGGAGAAGGAGGAGGAGAAGAAGAGCTGAAGAAAGAGAAGAAGAAGAAGAAGAAGAAAAGAAGACGAAACATCAACCTCCCCTGCAATATTTATTACCCTCCCCCGACGCACACACACACACACACACACACCAAATCTCTGACCCTGTTAATTCACTGATTTATATGAAATATAATACCAAACAACCAAAATGTAACAAAATGTGCCCCAGAAACCCAATCCCGAAACACAGTGCTGGACCCATTATTTGAACCACTGACCATCCGCCACTGTTATGTGTTATTGCTGTCCACCTTTGACCACTGCCGTCCACTCTACCACTTGCAACAATTGTCCTGCTAATGTATACTAATTTACTAATCAGATATGTTAAAAAACTTAATTATATAGGCAAGGACTCTAATTAGAAGTAGTAAACTCTAGACAAATGTGACAAGTGTAATTATCAAACCATTACCCCCTCCCCCTCATCACTGTAATGGTTTTTGTGTGTGTGTGTGTGTGTGGATGTGTGTGTGTGTGTGGATGTATGTTTATGTATACTAGCATACTATCACTAAACAGTATATATATATGCGCAGGAGTATATATATATAGGCACATGAATATATATATATATAGGCGCAGGAGTGGCTGTCTGGTTAGTAGCTTGCTTACCAACCACATGGTTCTGGGTTCAGTCCCACTGCATGGCACCTTGGGCAAGTGTCTTCTACTATATCCTCGGGTTGACTAAAGCCTTGTGAGTGGATTTGCCAGATGGAAACTGAAAGAAGCCCGTCGTATATATGTTTATGTATATATATATGTGTGTGTGTATATGTTTGTGTGTCTGTGCTTGGCACCTTAGGCAAGTGTCTTCTACAAGTGTCCGAAGTTTGAAAGTGTTTAGTTACAAAAAATTATTTTTTAAATCTGTCGGTCAAAAGGTAAAGATCCCATTTTTTTGTAGTGCTGCCCTCGCTCTCTGGCCTCTTTTTCCACAGATAGCATAAAATGACGCTAACTGCAATTTTTTCACCATTCGTCACCAAAGCTGTAAAATAAAGAATAAGTAATTAATGTTTGTATGTTTATGTATCATAATAAAGCATAAACAATTCAGCAATAATGATTGGATAATGAGTTGTATCAAATTAATGAGAGAACAAGGAGACATAAGTTGCCAAAATTCATCAGTGGGAATACCCGAAACTCTAGAAGTCCATCATGTGTGTGTCTGTGTGTGTTTGTATTTATCCCCCCACCACTGGGGGGATAAATATATATATACATACTCTTTTACTCTTTTACTTGTTTCAGTCATTTGACTGTGGCCATGCTGGAGCACCACCTTTAATATATATATGTGTGTGTGTATGTATGTTTGTATGTATCTATCTTTCTACATATGTGTGTATGTATATATATATATATATACATACATACATACATACATACATACATATACATATATATATATATATATAGTACAAAGTAAGATAGGGGTTATGAGGATAACCCACTATGGGATATCAGTTATCCAATAATTTGCATATTGATGTATATTGTTTTGTTCAATTTGGATGTTCCTATTTATATAATTAATAAATAATATGAAATTGTAATATCTGTAAGTTGATGATCGAAATTAATTTGTTCCTCCATTTTCTTATTTATATATATATATATTATATATATATATATATATATATAATATATATATATATATATATATATATATAATATATATATATATAATATATATAGTAGTTCAAATGTACAGAAAGCAAAAGACAGAGACAGGTGAGGGAACAACAAGCAGGTATGTTAATTTGACACTTGGGAAAAATGGGAAAATCCTTGACGTTTTGAGCCTATGCTCTTCGACAGAAAGGGACAAGAGTTAAAAAACTGGAGAGAGAAAAAAACGTGTTGTAATTAACAGTTCCACATGTTACATTAATTAGCACATTCAACATAACTTGAAAGTGTCGTTTTCAACACTATATACTACAGTAACCATCCTGAGAAAGCATCTCGAATGAACATTAAGTGCCATAAAAAGTACAGATTAAATCAGCAGATGAAAATTTCATCAGTGCTGGCAGACGGAACTCTTGCATCACGTGATTTCAGTGTAAGTTGTGTTCCAGCAGCAACAGGCTCCTGGTCACTGAATGCCAGATTGAAAATCTATCAATCCGACACAATCTGATACAGCTTGACACTGAGCAAACGGTTGGTGATGTCACAAAATGTTAGCGGGCTCTGTATAAATTAAATATTTGCGATGGATACAGCCTTTGTAACGAATATTAATCACCGCATTCAATTTAATTTGGATATCCAAATTAAGTTGGATCTCCTAATTAATATTCATTACAAAGGCTGTTTCTGTCACCAATAGCTTATAATCATCATCATCGAGTGGCTGTGTGGTAAGTAGCAAGCTTATGAACTACATGGTTCCGGGTTCAGTCCCACTGCGTGGCATCTTGGGCAAATGTCTTCTACTATAGCCTCGGGCCGACCAAAGCCTTGTGAGTGGATTTGGTAGACGGAAACTGAAAGAAGCCTGTCGTATGTATGTATATATATATGTATGTGTGTGTGCTTGTGTGTCTGTGTTTGTCCCCTAGCATTGCTTGACAACCGATGCTGGTGTGTTTACGTCCCCGTCACTTAGCGGTTCGGCAAAAAGAGACCGATAGAATAAGTACTGGGCTTACAAAGAATAAGTCCCGGGGTCGATTGGCTCGACTAAAGGCGGTGCTCCAGCATGGCCGCAGTCAAAAGACTGAAACAAGTAAAAGTAAAAGTAAAAGTAAAAGTAAAAGTAAAAGTAAGTATATAACGTCTGTTTTTCCATGCTAGCATGGGTTAGATGACTTGACAGGAGCTGATAAGCCAAAGGACTGCTCCTGGCTACAGTTGTCTATGTTGGCTTAGTTTCCACAGCTGGATGCCCTTCCTAATGCCAACCACTTTCCAGAATGTGTTAGGTGTCTTTTGAGTGTTTTCAGTCATTAGACTGCGGCCATGCTGGGGCAAGGCCTTGAAGAATTTTAGTCAAACAAATTGAACCGGGTACTTATTTTGTTTAAGCCTGGCATTTATTCTATCAGTATCTTTCACTGAACTGCTAAGTTACAGGAATGCAAATACACCAATGCTTGTTGTCAAGCAGCAGTAGGAGATAGATACAAACATGTATACAGACACACATACATGCACACACATACACAGGCTTCTTTCAGTTTCCATCAACAAGATACACTGATGAGGCTTTGGTTACAATAGAAGACACTTCCTCCAAGCTGCCATGCAGTGGGACTGAACCCAGAACCATGTGGTTGGGAAACAAACTTCTTACCACACAGCCACATCAGTGCCTATATACGCACCACCACCACTACAAAACAGACTTTGCCCACCACCACTACCACTACCACTGCTGCCACCACCACCACGGCTGCTGCCAGTGCTACCACCAACACCATCGCCACTATCATAGCCACCACTAACATCAACAGTCACCACCACCACAACCATCACTAACACCACCACTACCACCGCCACTGCCGCTGCCGCCGTCACCACCACCACCACCATCACAACCACCATCACAATTATTAACTCCTACTCCATCCTCCTGTCACTGTTACCTCAGCTTCCCCACCCCATTATCTACCCCTACCACTGTGTCCACCCCTCCTCGCCTTGCTATTGAGCCACAACCACCACTACTGCTACCCATACCATTTCTACACGGCAACCACTATAATGTCACTGCAACCATCCTACAGCTATCACCATCACCACCACCACCACCACCACTAACCCAACCATCACCTCCACCACCATCGCAAATACCTTCGCTACTACCACCAACACCACTCCCACCAACACCACCACCACCAGTCCCATCACCACGACCACCATTCCCACCCCCACCCCCACTAACCCTCACCACTACCATCGCCACAACTACTACCCCAAACAACCACCACTAACCCCCACCACCGCCACCACTCCCCCCCCCACCGCCGCCGCCGCCATGTCAGAAAGACCACTCAGGACATTGAACTTGGATGCTGTGTCATCCTTCTTTATATGCCCAATGGAAGCATCATCCTCTCTCATTTACTCTGTCTCTCTCTTTCCATTCCTTTCTCTCTCTCTCTCTCTTTCTCTCACACACATTTACTTTATTCTATCTTCTACTTTCTCTGTCTCTCCCTCTCTCTCTATCTATCTCTCTATCAGCCTGTCTGTCTATCTATCTACCTACGTATCTATCTATCTATCTATCTACTTCCCACACATTCTGTTTCTTTCAAACTTCTCTCTCTCTCTCTCTCTCTCTCTCTCTCTCTCTTTCTACCCATTCTTTCTCATTTTGTCTTTTCCACCACTCTTATCCCACCATCCCATTACTCCCCCCCCCATTACATCCACCTCTTATTTTATTCCATTTCTTCCTTTCATTCATGCCTGATTTTTTTCCCCTTTTTCTTTTCTACTCCCTCTCTAATTCTGACTCTCTCTCTCTCTCTTTCCTTTCTCTTCCATTATCATCATCATCATCACCATCACCATCATTCTCTCCCTCCCTCTCCCTCTCCCCCTCTCTCTCTCTCTTACAATACCCCTTAATGTCCAACTCAGCGTCTATTACCCACAATACTTTGCACACAGAACCGCAACACCTAAGACTAACGTCTTACTACCATCAACAGCAGCGGCAACAGCAACAGCCGCAGCAGCAGCAACAGCAGCAGCACCAGCAACAGAAGCAGCAGCAGTAACATCCGCATTTAAGAGCAGAAACAACCGCAACACCAGCAACAGCGACTGTAGCATCGTCAGCAGCAGCAGCACCAACAGCAACATCAGCAGCAGCACCAGCAGCAGCAGCAACAACAATCACAGCAGCAGTGACAAGAAGAACAACAGCAGTAATGAGCAACAATAGCAACAGCAGCAGTAGCAGCAGCGACAACAGAAGCTGAGAACAACAGCTGCACAAGTACATCTTCAGCAACGAAATATTGCTGTTTCTGTTGTTGTTGTTGTTGCTCTTATTTAGCCCCAGGTCAGTCTTGATCCAGCAGAGAAACCTATGTTCAATAGCGTTCCAATTATGGCCATTGCATCTTCTTGTAAATCAACTGCGGGATTCATTAACTAATTTATCCTCCTTTATTTTCAAGATTGCGGGCCATTGGCTCCCAAACAGAGGGCCGTGGCATACTGGTATGTCCAGAGGAATAGCTTGGGCAGTGGTTTTGACCCTTCTTAATATTTGCGCCAGATCCAAAATCTGGATCACAAGTGAGTCAAAGGTAAATTTATTGCGTTTATGGAGGAAAGCCCATCAGGGGCCGCTTGAAGGATGCTTGAGGGCTGCCAGAAGAATGCTTGAGGGCCACAATAAGGATGCTTGAAGATTGCCAGAAGGATGTTTAAGGGCCATCAGAAGGATGCGTCAGGGCTGCTGGAAGGATGCATCAGAGCCACCAAAGGATGCTTGGGAGCTGCCAGAAAGATGCTTGAGGGCTACCAGAAGGATGCTTGAGGGCTACGATAAGGATGCTTGAAGATTGCCAGAAGGATGTTTAAGGGCCATCAGAAGATGCTTTAGGGCCGCTTGAAGGATGCTTGAGAGCTGCTAGAAGAATGCTTGAGGGCCACGATAAGGATGCTTGAGGATTGCCAGAAGGATGTTTAAGGGCCACCAGAAGGATGCTTGAGGGCTGCTGGAAGGATGCTTGAGGGCTGCCAGAAGAATGCTTGAGGGCCACGATAAGGATGCTTGAGGATTGCCAGAAGGATGTTTAAGGGCCATCAGAAGGATGCTTGAGGGCTGCTGGAAGGATGCTTGAGGGCTGCCAGAAGAATGCTTGAGGGCCACGATAAGGATGCTTGAGGATTGCCAGAGGGATGTTTAAGGGCCATCAGAAGGATGCTTCAGGGCTGCTGGAAGGATGCTTGAGGGCTGCCAGAAGAATGCTTGAGGGCCACAATAAGGATGCTTGAGGATTGCCAGAAGGATGTTTAAGGGCCATCAGAAGGATGCTTGAGGGTTGCTGGAAGGATGCTTCAGGGCTGCCAGAAGAATGCTTGAGGGCCACGATAAGGATGCTTGAGGATTGCCAGAAGGATGTTTAAGGGCCATCAGAAGGGTGCTTCAGGGCTGCTGGAAGGATGCTGAGGGCTGCCAGAAGAATGCTTGAGGGCCACGATAAGGATGCTTGAGGATTGCCAGAAGGATGTTTAAGGGCCATCAGAAGGATGCTTGAGGGCTGCTGGAAGGATGCTGAGGGCTGCCAGAAGAATGCTTGAGGGCCACGATAAGGATGCTTGAAGATTGCCAGAAGGATGTTTAAGGGCCATCAGAAGGATGCTTCAGGGCTGCTGGAAGGATGCTTGAGGGCTGCCAGAAGAATGCTTGAGGGCCACAATAAGGATGCTTGAGGATTGCCAGAAGGATGTTTAAGGGCCATCAGAAGGATGCTTCAGGGCTGCTGGAAGGATGCTTGAGAGCTGCCAGAAGAATGCTTGAGGGCCACGATAAGGATGCTTGAAGATTGCCAGAAGGATGTTTAAGGGCCATCAGAAGGATGCTTGAGGGCTGCTGGAAGGATGCTTGAGGGCTGCCAGAAGAATGCTTGAGGGCCACGATAAGGATGCTTGAAGATTGCCAGAAGGATGTTTAAGGGCCATCAGAAGGATGCTTGAGGGCTGCCAGAAGAATGCTTGAGGGCCACGATAAGGATGCTTGAAGATTGCCAGAAGGATGTTTAAGGGCCATCAGAAGGATGCTTCAGGGCTGCTGGAAGGATGCTTGAGGGCTGCCAGAAGAATGCTTGAGGGCCACAATAAGGATGCTTGAGGATTGCCAGAAGGATGTTTAAGGGCCATCAGAAGGATGCTTGAGGGCTGCTGGAAGGATGCTTGAGGGCTGCCAGAAGAATGCTTGAGGGCCATGATAAGGATGCTTGAAGATTGCCAGAAAGATGTTTAAGGGCCATCCGAAGGATGCTTCAGGGCTGCTGGAAGGATGCATCAGAGCCACCAAAGGATGCTTGGGAGCTGCCAGAAAGATGCTTGAGGGCTACCAGAAGGATGCTTGAATGCTGCCGGGAGGAGGCTTGAGGGCTGCTGAAAGGATACATGAGGGCTACCGGAAGAATACTCAAGGGCTTCCAGAAGGATGCTGAGGGCCATCATAAGAATGCTTGAGGATACTTGAGGGCTGCTTGAAAAATGCTTGAGGGCCACATTCAGCACTGGGAGTCACAGTTAAGAAATGATGGTTTAGGGGCATTGCAGACTTTTAAAAATATAATTTAAAGCAAGGATCAGGAACAGATCAACTATGGTCTACATGTGGGACACAGATGTTATCAGTGGTCCTTGGACCCTTTCTAAGAAACTGTCTCAGTTTTATTATACTTGTGGTCCACTGAGCACTTGATGTCTTTTAGCCAGTATTTTGTGTCATAATTTTTGTCGTAATTTTGTCATAATTTTTGTCATAATTTGTGTCATAATTTTTTGTTCCATAGATTTTTGTTGTAATATGTCATAATTTGTGTCACAATTTTTGTCGTAATTTGTCAATTTTTTGTCATAATTTTTGTCATGTCATAATTTGTGTCATAATTTTTTGTTCCATAGTTTTTGTCGTAATGTGTCATAATTTGTGTCACAATTTTTGTCATAATTTGTCAATTTTTTGTCATAATTTTTGTCATGTCATAATTTGTATCATAATTTTGTCATAATTTTTGTCATAATTTGTGCCATAATTTTTGCCATAAATTTTTGCGTCATAATTTTGATAACTCTTGTTTCCATAATCTTTACCAGATGGAAATGGCATGGGGATGGTGAGATAGACAGGGATGTTTTTATATCTAAGTTATGATGGATCACTTTTTATATATTTTATTTTTTACTTGTTTTAGTCATTGGGCTGTGGCCATACTGGGGCATTGTCCTTGAAAGGTTAATTGATCAAATTAACCCCAGTAATTATTTTTCTTCAAATTCTGTTACTTATTCCATCAGCCACTTTTGCTAGCGGTTACAGGGATGCCAACAAACCAACACCAGTCGTTAAGTGCTCTCACGGAGACAGACCCAAACTCACACACACACACACACATACACACACTAACACACACACAAACTCACAAACACATGCACATGTATTTACACAAAGCACACATATACACATACACACAATGGGTTTCTTTCAGTTTCCGTCTACCAAATCTGCTCACAAGGCTTTGGTTGGCCTGAGGCTATAGTAGAAGCCGCTTGCCCAAGCAGTGGGACTGAACCCAGAATCATGTGGTTACACTGGAAGACTAATGTTCCTGATGACCCATTGTATTTAAGCATCCATTTACACCTCGGCACATCTAATTCTGGGTTACAAACAACTGCAACAGCGAAACATATGTAGGAATCAAATGAATATAAACTTGCATTTATTGTAATTTCTCCCACTTTTGCTCCGTCTATCATATCTAGTAATCTAGCAATACTACTGAGATTAACAGTAACCAAACCACAATACTGGAAGCAGACTGAATAATGGTAAATCATGTGAAGCTCTAAACATAATGGTAACACAGTTCTATATTTAAGAGATGAGGAATTATGTACATTATTTACATTATTTACATTTGACGGATATGTGTCCCACGGGCATATGGCATAGTGGTTAAGAACGCAGGTTACTAACCCCAAGATTCCAAGTTCAATTCCAGGCAGTGACCTGAATAATAATAATAATAATAATAATGATAATAATAATCCTACGCAAAATACTTTCTATGTAATCTCAAGTTTTAAAACAAATATAATTTTCGTATGGTTTTTTAGACATTCACTAGTACAACACTAAGTACAAAACCAAATATATGGCACCCTAGGCATAACACCAACATGAACTTCCAACTTGTTGCCTCTTAAGGTCTCTGGGTGAGACTTGGAGCCAGCTTGTGCAAATGTAAAGCAAAAGTCAAACATAGAATAATAATAATAATAATAATAATAATAATAATAATAATAATAATAATAAAAATATTCTGCTCAATACCACAGATTTGCTTGTCAGTTGTTTGACCATAACAAGCTGAGCACGTTGCCTTAGTGGCTGACGATATGAAAGGAATGAGAACCCAGGTTCGAAATTTCCCCAAGACACCTGAAGAAGGCTGGAGGGTATATCAGCCGAAATGTTGTGTGAACAACAAACAAGATGAGGACAAATATCCGTCAAATGTAAATAATGTATAATGGTAGCAGTCATACATTTATTTGCTCACACCAGATATTCTAAATTACAGGAATATCAATAAGGTTTTTCATTCCTTTTCATATTATTTTTGAAGAGAAAATGAAAAATGCAGGTTAAAATTTGGGTTTACAAATAATTTTTGGATTTATGAAGTTAGGGTTGTTAAAGGTTGGTATGAGGGGGTTAAGAGAATATAGAATAAAAGAGTCTTTGGTTACTGAATATATACAGGGGGTGGATTGGTTAATTATGATTTTATTTAATATACTCTCCTCTGAATGTGAAGGTGCATAGCTCAGTGGTTAGTGCATCGAGCTTATGATCTTGAGGTTGTGAGTTCGATTCCTGGACCGAGCTGCATATTATGTTCTTGAGCAAGACACTTTGTTTCACGTTGCTCCAGTTCACTCAGCTGTAGAAATGAGTTGTGGCGTCACAGGTGCCAAGCTATATCGGCCCCTTTGCCTTTCCCTTGGATAACACTGGTGGCGTGGAGAGGGGAGGCTGGTGTGCATGGGCGACTGCTGGTCTTCCATAAACAACCTTGCCCGGACTTGTGCCTGGGAGGATAACTTTCTAGGTTCAATTCCATGGTCAGTCATGACCGAAGGGGGTCTCAGCATATATATATATATATAATATATATATATACATAAAAGTAAATAAATGGTACAACGAAGCACCGATATTTACTGGAAAATAGCGAACGTAATAAATACGACGCTAATGTATAGCTTCACTACGTATGTACTAGTAAAGATGCGTGTGTGCAACAAACATGAAAAAAATTGTCTTACCTCTAGGAAGAACATCTGAAAAATGAAAAACCTAGATAACGGATAATGCAGTACCGGTTTCAGATTTTTCAAAATACGCTTGCCAAACGTATATTTGATTTATCTTCATCAGCTGCATAAACCTCAACAATATTTCAAATGTTGCCACATCTATGCCAGTACACTCGTCTGAACACCAAAACGTTAACAGTACGAGAACAGTGAAGAGTTTCAATGAAAATAATAATGCAATACGAGAGTATTGCTTTCCAGTAAAGGATAGCCCGTGCATGGCCATTGCCAGTACTGCCAGACTGGCCCTTGTGCCGGTGACACGTAAAAACACTCACTACACTCTCAGAGTGGTTGGTGTTAGAAAGGGCATCCAGCTTTAGAAACTCTACCAGATCAGATTGGAGCCTGGTGCAGACATCTGGTTCGTCAGTCCTCAGTCAAATTGTCCAACCCATGCTAGCATGGAAAGCAGACATTAAATGATGATGATGATGATGATATATATATATATATAGCAAGAATTCACAAAAAACAAAAGACGAAGACAGGTGGTGTAGACAACAGATGTATTAGTTTAACGCTCGGGAAGTGAAAAAGTCTTTAACATTTCGAGCCTACGCTCTTCTACAGAAAGAAACACGGAAAGAAACAAGGAGAGAAAATAAAGAATGTGTAGTGACCAGTCGATTACATTGACCCCAGTACTTAATTTATCGACTCCGAAAGGATGAAAAACAAAATTGACCTTGGCAGAATTTGAATAACAAGAATAATAATAATAATAATAATAATAATAATAATAATAATAATAATATGACTGTCCCAATCGATATAAATGTATCTGTCAAGACCTACCAAAAACTGAGCAAATATAAAGATCTTGAAATAGAAATCAGCAAAATGTGGAAGCTGAAGACTAAAACAATACCTGTTGTCATAGGTGCCCTGGGAATGATAGCAAATGGGGCTGATTGCTACCTAACTCAGATACCAGGAAACCCCAGAATGGCAGAAATTCAAAAGATAGTGCTCATGGGAACTGCTCATATCCTACGTAAAATACTCTCTATGTAATCCCAAGGTTTAAAACAAACTTTTTTTTTTTTTTTAATTTATGTATTAGACATTCACTAGTACAACACCAAAAAAGAAAAAAAAACAAATATATGGCACACTAGGCATAACAACAACGTGAACTTCGAACCTGTTGTCTCTTGAGGTCTCTGTGTGAGACTTGGAGCCAACTTGTACAGACATAAAGTCAAACATAGAATAATAATAATAATAATAATGATAATGGTTTCACACTCTGGCACAATGCTATCGATCTTAGGGGAGGTGGAAAAGTCAATTACTTTGACCCCAATACATCATGTGGGTACATGAAGCTGGCTCAAAAGGAATATAATAAAAAAAAAGACCTTGATAATGGTGCAAAATGATTCATTGGGAATTGTGTAGCAAATATGGATTGGGATAGAGGAGCAAAGACATGGTATGTATAAACTCCAGGAGGAGTAATCGAGAATGACAAGGTAAAGTTACTATGGTATGCAATGGTCCAGCGTGATTGTGAAATTGGAAACCAAAAGCCGGATATTGTGACGTGAATAAGAAGGAAAAAGAAAACTAGTTTAATAATAGATTTTGCATACCATGGTGATGAGTGAGTACGGGAAATAAGTCAGATATGAGAATTTGAAGCAGGTAATAAAAAAACCTGTGGTCATTTCAAAAGGTAAGTGTTGCACCTGTTGCTATTGTTGGAGCCTTGGGAACTATATGTACCAAGTTCACCAATATATTTATATATACGTGGCCGATGCCAGCACCGCCCCGACTGGCTTCTGCGCCGGTGGCACATGAATATCGAACCAAATATCAATGGAAACAGTAGTTGTGATACCTCAACCCCCGCCTCGAATGGCTTCCGTGCCGGTGGCACATGAATATCGAACCAAATATCAATGGAAACAGTAGTTGTGATACCTCAACCCCCGCCTCGAATGGCTTCCGTGCCGGTGGCACATGAATATCGAACCAAATATCAATGGAAACAGTAGTTGTGATACCTCAACCCCCGCCTCGAATGGCTTCCGTGCCGGTGGCACATGAATATCGAACCAAATATCAATGGAAACAGTAGTTGTGATACCTGTGCCGGTGACACATAAAAAGCACCATCCGAATGTGGCCGTTGCCAGTGCAGCCTCCACTGGCTTCTGTGCCGGTGGCACATAAAAAGCACCATCCAAACGTGACCGATGCCAACCCCGCCTCGAATGGCTTCTGTGCCGGTGGCACATAAAAAGCAACGTCCAAACATGGCCGATGCCAGCACCGCCCCGACTGGCTTAAAAAGCACCAACCGATCGTGGGATCCCGGAACATCTCGCTGTGCTTGAGGAGACCTGTTGAGTCAAGTGCATGTACATGAACATCAAACCAAATATCAATGGAAACAGTAGTAGTTGTGATACCTGTGCCGGTGACACATAAAAAGCACCATCTGAACGTGGCCGTCGCCAGTGCAGCCTCCACTGGCTTCTGTGCCGGTGGCACATAAAAGGCACCATCCGAACGTGACCGATGCCAACCCCGCCTCGAATGGGTTCTGTGCCGGTAGCACAAAAAAAAAAAAAAAAAAAAAAAGGAGGTGGTGTTACACACCATACTAATCATATCTGTCGGGCATGTGGAAGAGAGTGTAATTCGGCAGAAGGACTTAAACGACATGCAAAGGTACATGAAGCCCAGTTACAACTACTGCCGGCTATTACCGGTAAAGGTTTTAGCTGCCAATTTTGTACAAGACATCGTAGATCTTTAGCTAGGCTAAAAAGTCACATTCGATCACAGCACCAATAACAGTTAAGCTTCGTGCAATGGCCATACTCGATAACGAGGGGGAAGCCATCATGTATAAATATATGTATATATGTACATATGTATATGTGCGTGTATACTGCCATTTTCTCGTGCATTTAATAATGAAATCGTTATGGCCTTTTAAAAATTTCATTTTTTGTATTCTAAACTTCTTC
>NC_043021.1:18762536-18767536 GCF_006345805.1 Octopus sinensis | reverse complement strand
AGTGGCTGGCAGCAGAGAGGTTTACCATTGTTATCGTTCTTTGTACTAATAAATACTAATGAATGAATAAATGAATGGAATAGGCGTGAGGAAGAGGAAGAGGTGTAAAGGAGAAGGAATAGGAGAAAACATTCGTACGTGCATAAGGTAAAAAACAAACAAACAAACAAACAAGAGCGAATAATTGGGGGGACACAGTCGAGTGGATAAAGAGGTTGGCTTAGCGATTATGAGATCTCGGGTTCGATCCAACTGTGTGCTATATTTGATGTATATTTTTTTTTACCATAATTTTGCGTCGTGGCGTGATAATAGTGAGGAAACTTGGGCGTACCGGCAATCTTTCGTCTCTAGTAGACTTTTCCGTCGATTTCCGTAAAAAAATTTTTTTTTACATATGGGCTTGCGGGAACTTTTGAAGTAATATACATACATATACACATACACCGAGTAAAAAATTTCAGTTATCTCTTTCTTTCACACATTACTCTGTCTCTTCACACACACTAACAGAAGCACTTCACTTACACAACATACTGTCTGTCTCCCACACCCCATCAAACACACACATGTCCATCAATGCTCCCATGCACGGTAACTTCAAAAGAACTTCCCTCGTCATACAATCGCTTTCTCTTAGTCTCTTTCCCTCTCATTACTTCAAAAGTTCCCGCAAGCCCATATGTAGAAAAAAAAATTTTTTTTACGGAAATCGACGGAAAGATTGCCCGCATACCTACATAAATGTGCTCTTTTCTCGATTTTGTTATCTCATAACTTTCAGAAAAATAGATATTATTTAATGAAAATTTATGCAAATAACTACGAGATGGCACAGATAACGGAAGCTCCTGTGATCCTTTTTTTTTCTCTCTTGGCGGAGCGGAAGGGCATTTTGTTTCTTCATAACTTTCTGAAAGATAGGTATTTTTTAACGAAGAAAATTTTCAGACGGTGTAGATTACGGTTATATCAGAATTTAATACTCTTCTACTCTCTTTACTCTTTTACTTGTTTCAGTCATTTGACTGTGGCCATGATGGAGCACCGCTTTTAGTCGAGCAAATCGACCCCAGGACTTATTCTTTGTAAGCCTAGTACTTATTCTATCGGGATCTTTTGCCGAACCGCTAAGTTACGGGGTTGTAAACACACCAGCATCGGTTGTTAGCGATGTTGGGGGGACAAACACAGACACAAACATATACACACACATACATATATATATATATATAAACACATATGCGACGGGCTTCTTACAGTTTCCGCTACCAAATCCACTCACAAGGCTTTGGTCGGCCCGAGACTATAGTAAAAGACACTTGCCCAAGGTGCCATGCAGTGGAAATGAACCCGGAACCATGTGGTTGGTAAGCAAGCTACTTACCACACAGCCACTCCTACACCTAATGTGAAAAAAAAAAAAAATTTTGGTAGATGCACACACATCACATATATATCCTCAAAAGGAAACTTGAAATTTTGAAAAAATTGTGATGTGTATCAGTATTTTTCTGCTCAACCTCCAATTTTTTCCCAGTTAAATTCTGTCGTCGTGATCATCATCATCATCATCATCATTTAACGTCTGCTTTCCATGCTAGCATGGGTTGGACGATTTGACTGAGGTCTGGCAAACCGGATGGCTTGCACCAGGCTCCAATCTGATCTGGCAGAGTTTCTACAGCTTGATGCCCTTCCTAACGCCAACCACTCCAAGAGTCTAGTGGGTGTTTTTACGTGCCACCTGTACGAGGGCCAGTCAGGCATTACTGGCAACGGCCACGCTCAAATGGTGTTTTTTACATGCCACCTGCACAGGAGTCAGTCCAGTTGCACTGGCAATGACCTCGCATGAATGTTTTTTTCACATGCCACCGGATGGTGCTCTTAGCGCTCCACTAGCACGGATGCCAGTCATCTTTTGGAGGTATTGGTGTTATTAAAAAAAGGTGGCAAGCTGGCAGAAACGTTAGTGCGCCAAGCGAAATGCTTAGCGGTATTTTGTCTGTCGTTACGTCCTGAGTTCAAATTCCGCCGAGGTCGACTTTGCCTTTCATCCTTTTGGGGTCGATAAATTAAGTACCAATTTTGCACTGGGGTCGATGTAATCGACTTAATCCCTTTGTCTGTCCTTGTTTGTCCCCTCTATGTTTAGCCCCTTGTGGGTTGTAAAGAAATATATATATATATTTGTTAAAAAAAAAATAGTCTTAGTATCGATGACCCTTGGTTTACCTCTGCTAAGTTTGGAAGGTGAAACAAAAGACAATTTTAAAAATAGGTCAATTACGAGCAATTACGACAAGATGTGTCTTAGAGCGAACTGTGGAGTAGATAAAATAGCCGACAGATGATGAAGGGTCGTTCTTTATGTTTCCGCATTTCATGTTGTTTACGCTTGATGTCCTGTACCCATATATGCATGTGTATATGTATATATATGTATGTATATATGCATATATATATATATTATATATTCTATTATATGATTGAACGCCATGCATCCATTTCCAAGTAAGTTTATCTTATATATATATATATATATATACTCTTTTACTTGTTTCAGTCATTTGACTGTGACCAAGCTGGAGCACCGCCTTTAGTCAAGCAAATCGACCCCAGGACTTATTCTTTGTAAGCCTAGTACTTATTCTATCGGCCTCTTTTGCCGAACTACTAAGTTACAGGGACATAAACATATCAGCATCGGTTGTCAAGCGATGTTGGGGGGACAAGCACAGACACACAAATATATACACACACACATATACATATATAGGACGGCCTTCTTTCAGTTTCCGTCTACCAAATCCACTCACAAGGCCTTGGTTGGCTCGAGGCTATAGTAGAAGACACTTGCCAAAGGTGCCATGCAGTGGGACTGAACCCGGAACCATGTGGTTAGTAAGCAAGCTACTTACCAAACAGCCACTCCTACACCTATATATATATATATATGGATGTACGTATGTATTTGTGTGTGTGCGCATCTGTTTTTGTTTGCTTGTTTGCCCCCTACACCACTTGCCAACAGGTGTTGGTTTGATACATCCCCCATAACTTTGCAGTTCAGCAAAGACAAACCAATAGAATAAGCACCAGGCTAAAAAAAAAAAAAAGGCTCTAGGGTTGATTTATTCAACTAAACTCTACAAGACGGTGCCCCAGCATGGCCACAGTGCAATGACTGAAATGAGTAAAAAATATTGTAGATATAGTGATAATTGATTTTATCATAAGCGTGTCCAGTGAAACAAATTTAGAGATCATGAGAAACTATTCACGAATCTCATTTCATGCTTCGATGATTTACGTTTTCTTGTAAATGTGATTATTTTCATCTTAATTAAACGCATGTGTGGTTTTCAGGTTATATTAAATAATAGCTGACTATGTGTCACCAATAATGACGGCTAATTGTAGTATTTTATATATAAACAAGAACACTCAGAGAGCGCAAACCTCCGCCAAGACAACACCAATGTCCTCTCAATGATTAGCCAGAGATGATTTTTAAAATGAGAATATCTGAAATAAACTCAACTGCTCTCACAAACGAGAATATTAAAAATGAACCCAGCCACTTTAAAAAATTAAGTAAAAAAACAGGAAAAAAAAATCCGGAATCCTTGTCCGATATCGGATTGATCTCAAAATCTAATCCGTTCATGCCAGTCATGAAGCCAAACATCCCTGAAAATTTCATCTGAATCCATCCAGCGGTTCTTGAGATATCTTGTCCATGGACAAACAAACAAACAAAGATGACTAAAAACAATACTTCTTCCTTAGTGAAGGTGGAGGTAATACTGTACAAAATAACATACATAATAATCACACATACAAACAGTGACATATTTCCCTTGTACATACACACACACATACACACATATACTCCCACAGAGTTGAAACGCTAATTTTTTTCACCCCTTCCTTTCTCTCATTGCTATTACTTTCTCTCATTCCCTCTCAGTCAGGGTTATTACTCTCACCACTTCTCCTTCACTGAATTGCTATTTTCTTTCCTCCTCCTTGTCCGGCATGATTCTGGACTAACACATATATCATCATCATCATCATCATCATCATCATCATTTAGCGTCCGTTTTCCATGCTAGCATGGGTTGGACGGTTTAACTGGGGTCTGTGAAGCCGGAAGGCTTCATCAGGCCCCGTCAGATTTGGCAGTGTTTCTACGGCTGGATGCCCTTCCTAACGCCAACCACTCCGTGAGTGTAGTGGGTGCTTTTTACGTGCCACCTGCACAGGTGCCAGACAGACCTGGCAAACGGCCACGAGCGGATGGTGCTTTTACGTGCCAACGGCACGGGGGCCAGGCGAGGCTGGCAACAGACACGAACGGATGGTGCTTTTACGTGCTACCAGCACGGGGGCCAGGCGAGGCTGGCAACGGACACGAGCGGCTGGTGCTTTTACGTGTCAACGGCACGGGGGCCAGGCGATGCTGGCAACGGACAAACGATCGGATGGTTCGCTTAACCACAGCTGCAATTTCCACTGATGTTGATTTGGTTTGATTTTAACTGTTCTCACTGGTCTTGCCGGGTCTTATATATATATCATCATCATCATTTAGCGTCCGTTTTCCATGCTAGCATGGGTTGGACGGTTCAACTGGGGTCTGGGGAGCCCGAAGGCTGCACCAGGCCAGTCATATATATATATATATATATACACATACATACAAATATATTAAAACACTACGCTCATTATTATATTAGGAGATATGTATTAGCAAGTCCTAGCAAAGAGTACACAATGCCAGCAATTCAAAGTGAATGATCATAGTTTACTGATCATTTATAGATCTGCATAACTTGGCATTACTTTCTCAAGAATCTCTCAGACCAAGGCGGCGAGCTAGCAGAAACGTTAGCACACTGGGCAAAATGCATAGCCGTATTTCATCTGCCATTATGTTCTGAATTTAAATTCCGCTGAAGTCGACTTTGCCTTTCATTCTTTCGGGGTTGATT
>NC_043021.1:18737536-18757536 GCF_006345805.1 Octopus sinensis | reverse complement strand
CTTCGGGAATAAACCAGAACAGACAAGATTGAGCGATATCTAACCATCATGGAGCAGACCTAACTAAGCGATGTCTAGCCCTTGTTTTGATTTTATTGCTAAACTGTTAAAAGCGACGAAAACAGTATTAGTTCAGAACAGCAATCTGTATATTATACTTAAAGCAAATATACTGTAAAACACCATAAATTGTGATATTCATCTTGAGAAAGTATCTTGTATAGATGTATTGTGCCAAAAAGTATATCGGTATACCAGTAGCAGACAAAAAGCTTCTAGAAGCGGTAGGATTGCTGAACCAGGATTTCTGCGTCTTTGCACATCATCAGTAACAAGAATCCACTTACAGCTGCTGGATACATTTCGTTTGCTGTCAATATGTTTCTGTACTTTTTAAGTGACTGAGACCTTTGGCAATATTCCATGCTTGAGAAGACCTGTCAAGCCAAGTGTAACCATAGTCGTGGCCAATGTTGATGTTTCGTAACTGGCATGTAAAAAGCACCCACTGCGACTGAGGAGCCATATTAGTAGCTGCATCAACATTCTACGAGCAGCTGCCTCGTATTCTGAAGCTTCCACCAAAAACCCACCTTTTTATAAAGCTCATTAGAAAGTTCTAGAAAGTTAAATCACATGATGGCTTGATGCTGATTGGTCGGTTAATTGGCCGATCATGTGAAACAACTGTGTTCTCACTGTGATGTTGGCACAGTTATCCGTTGATTCAATTTAAAATCTGCTACAATTTAAACTCAGTCAGTGGGTCCCTCATCATCTGATTGCTTCTCGGCTTAATCAAAGAGTTGCTTTCTGTTTGTTGCTGAAGACTTGACTTGCTTCCAAACTTTTCCCAGCTGGAATCATCACAAGTGATAAAAAAAAAAGGGAGTTCACCACAATCATACCAAGTAAAAACAACAAAAATTAGTCCCCCCCCCCAAAAAAAATGTTGGATTTGTCACCAAATCAGGACAACACCTGAAAAGAGTTATGCTCGGTTTGATAGGATGTGAAGGATATCGTTTATCATGGAGGGTTAAACCAAGACACTTGCCCAAGGTGCAGTGGGACTGAATCCGGAACCATGTGGTTCGTAAGCAAGCTACTTACCACACAGCCACTCCTACGCCTATATATCTTATTACTTTTTTAAAATGACTTTTTTTAAAAATACATTTTCCCACAGTATTTTATTTGAAACCTATCAATTATTTTAAAAATCTGCCAGTCAAAGTGAAAAGATCCCAGCGATGTCATTTGGCACACTGTCTCATGAAGGTCACTGCTAGCTCTCAACTGCGCATGCAACCGCATGCTGCCGTCTGTTGGCGCACTACAGAACTAATCCAAGAACTTTTTGACACCACCTCGTCGTTAACATTAATGAAGTTGGCGAGCTGGCAGAATCGTTAGGACGCTAGACATAAGGTTTAGTAGCATTTCATCCGCCCGTCTTCACGTTCTGAGTTCAAATTCCGCCAGTCAGGTCGATAAAATAAGTACCCGAGGTCGATGTAATCGACAACCTGCCTCCCCCAAATTTCAGGCCTTGCGCCTATAATAGAAAGGATTATGTGGTACTATTTAAGAAGAGCGGTCCCGGTGCGCGCACTCGCGTACTCGCGCATCCGCGCTAGCTAGTCGTGACTAGTCGATCCTACAACGTCTACCTAGTAAAGTAAATAAAACACAAAATAGATAAATTTTTTTTACATAAAGTAAATAATTTTTTTAAAACAAAGTAAATAAAACACAAAAACACAGAGTAAGGATCGACTAGTCACGACTAGCTAGCTAGCACGGATGCGCGAGTACGCGAGTGCGCGCGCACTCTTACTTAAATAGTACCGGATTATGTTATCATTAACGACGAGTAAATTATTATCTTGATTAAATATATCAAGACCGAAGAAGCATATGTTTGTGTATGTGTGTGTGTGTGTGTGAGATGTAGCGTGTGTGTGTGTGTGTGATGTAGTGTGTGTGTTTGTGTGCGTGCGTGTGTGTGTGTGTGTTGTGTGCGTGCGTGTGTGTGATGTAGTGTGTGTGTGTGTGTGTGATGTAGTGTTTGTGTGTGTGTGTGTGATGTAGTGTGTGTGTGTGAGTGGTCAAAGGCATTCAGGCCAAGAATATGTTCTATTCAGACGTTATAATTCAACGGACAGTGTTCCCCCGCCCGCCCCCAATACGATGCTATTATTATTATTATTAGGAGAATTTCGCTGCTATTTCTAGCAGGTTGAGCAATACGGCGGACGCGCTTTCATCGGTTCGACAGCATCAATGGCGCGTGTGTATACAGCTTCGCTGTATGAATGCGTGCGTGTACGTATGTGGGTGGATGTGAGTGTGTGCGCTTGTCTATGCGTCTGCCTCTCTATGTGCATGTGCGCGCCAATGTGTACGTGTGTGTGTGCGCGCACCTTAAAAGTGGTTCTGTGTTTGTGTATTTTTAAGTATGTGTGAGAGAATCTGGGTACGTATTTATATACCTTTAATTATCTGTATTTGATACAATCGTATCTGTGTGTGTGTGATTGTGTATATATGTGTATAGGCGTCTTCGACTGCTGTATGAATGAAACTGTGTCTGTGTGTATTTTAGTATATGTATACACGAGAATAAATAAATGTGTACACACACGTCGTGTGTGTTTATGTGTCTGTATATACGCATCAATGACTGAATTTATGTGAAAACCTATATGTATGGATCTATATAAGAGTTTATATATGCGCATACATTTAAACAAGTGTGTATGTATGTATGTGTGTGTGTATGTGTGTATTGATGTAGCTCTGCATAAGTGAGTATTTACGTATAATTGTGTGTATGTGTCTGTATGACTGTTTTTTTTTTGCAGGTGTGTTTATATGAATGGATGTGTGCCTGTGTTTACACTTACACGCATTGTGTATCAATGTGTATGTATATATATATATATATATATATTCAAGGCTATTGAAAAGGTTGCAAGACGCAACGAAAATTTTAGGAAAATAAAAATAAGAAATAAGTGGAAATTTTACTGGTGAGTGTGTTACATTATAAGGCACAAAAAGAGAATTACACTCCCCAGACACAACAGAATATGCTTCAACACACGAACTCATATAAAGAATCTTGCAAACCAAATCCCAAAACGAAATATATATATATATATATATCCACAAATATATATGGATATATATGTCCGTGTTTGTGTGTGTATATATATATATATATATATATATATATATATATATTACGTTAGTACACATAATAAATCAGTGTCTCTGTATATATGTGTATGTATTTACGTATATATGTGTATGCGAGTGTGTATATCGTCTATTTGGAAGCTTGCGTGCGTATTTGCGTACGTAATTATACATACAGACACAAACATATGCATATGTAATGCAGAGTGTATTTACACACACACATACATGCGTACGTACAAACATAGGTGTGTGTGTGTATTAGTTCGTCTTCCTGCATCTATGATTGTGTGTGCGAATATATTCTTACATCGACAGCACAAGCCTTGCTATGCACTGAAGACTCGCCACAACTGTGACGTCATACCTGTTGCTATTTCTTCAGCTCGTATTCACCGAACAGGGTTACCCCCGTCTTTCTTCTATTATAATTATGCTAGAACTAACTAACGACTGCAGCGTGGAATTACACACATATTAGCCATTCAAAAAACCATTTATTATTTATTATATAATGTCGAAAATTTTCGTCGCACGGACAGCGACTTGGTCACTGACTAGACCTCACTGCAGCATAAGTGACCAGGTCGTAGTTCGGTGCGACGAAAATTGTGTGGCACTAAATAACAAATAATAAATGTGCAACTGAATTTTAACAGTATTTGTGTGTTCTTTATCGGCTATAATGTCTTCCACGCTGCAATTGTCTAGTTTCGTCACACGTTCTCAGATCAAGTCACTCGAAAAAAAAAAATTTTTTTAAAGGGGTTCCCATGCCGTGGTTAGGGGGGAAGCTCGGATCTTTTCGGTTTGAACGGCAGTTTTTAACATTTCTAGGTAACTAAAAAATTTTAAACTTCGTATACTGGTAGAATGTGTTTATAAAACATCTTTTTCTCTTGGCTTTATTGAGAAAATTCTATGGTTTGTAAGATATTTGTTGGTTTTTTTTCTTCAATTTCTGCAATTTCAACCAATCAATGACGTCTATTGAGGTAAAAAACAACAACAACATTCTGTGCCGTATGAATATGTCCCTCGTTTAAGAAACAGATTGGGTTTATTTACATTTGTGAAGAAAAAAAAAAGATACCCTTCCCCCACCCTAACCCTAAAACAGATTGAAATGCAATAGATCGATACTAGGGTCATAATCATGGGTGACAATTTCATATGACACCGCTAGAAAAAACTGCCGTTCAAACCGAAAAGATCCGGAAGCTCTTTTAAGAATTCTGTTATTGTCATTTTCATTCCTGAGCACATATTCTCCATTCTTTCATTCTCTCTTCTAAGATTTCTTTCGTCTTCTGTTTCATTTGCTCGTTTGCATATCTTTCTTCAGTCCCTTGTCTTAAATCAGCCATGGGCAACGTTTTCGAGAAACGGGGGTAGTATTACTAAAAGAATTCAAGTGGTCGTGTGGTATGAAGCTTGCTTGCTTCCCAACCATATGGTTCTAGGTTCAGTCCCACTGCGTAGCACCTTGGGCAAGTGTATTCTACTGTAGCCTTAGACCAACAGAAGCCTCGCGAGCGGATTTGATAGACGGAAACTGAAAGAAGACCGTCATATATACATGCATACATACATACACACACACGCGCGCACGTGTGTGTGTATGTGTGTGCGTGTGTGTGTCCCACTACAGCTTGACAACTGGTGTCGGTGCATTTATGTCCCTGTAACCTAGCGTTTCGGCAAAACCGATCGATAAAATAAGTACCAAGTAATGAAAATAAGTACTGGGTCGAGTCATTCGACTAAAAATTCTTGAAGGCGGTGCCCCAGCATGGCCACAGTCTAATGAATGCAACAAGCAAAGGGTAAAAGAAAAAAGATAATTTTTCATTAGGCTAAGCTGGGGCAACGCCTTGGAGAATTTAGAAAGTCCCGCGGGCCGCAGTTTGCCCGCCACTGTCTACATTCCAATCTCCTTTACCTTTATTTACATTCGACAGATATTTGTCCTCATCTTGTTTGTTGTTAACACAACGTTTCGGCTGATATACCCTCCAGCCTTCTTCAGGTGTCTTTGGGGAAATTTCGAACCTGGGTCCTCATTCTTAAGGTAGTCTTCGATGTTATTTTTCTTCTTCTTCTTCTTATTATTATTATTGTTCAGGTCACTGCTTGGAATCGAACTCGGAATCTTGGGGTTAGTAGCCCGCGCTCTTAACCACTACGCAATATGCCCGTGGGCGAGAACCCAGGCTCGAAATTTCCCCACGACACCCGAAGAAGGCTGGAGGGTATATCAGCTAAAACGTTGTATCAACAACAAACAAGATGAGGACAAATAGTCGTCGAATGTAAATAATGTGCAAAATTCCTCATCTCTTAAATATAGAACTGTATTATCCTTTATCGTTATTTCTCCCTTTCATTTCTATTCTTTGAGATGGTCTTTGTCTCGTTTCTATCAATCTTCTCTCTCTTTCTTCCCCTGTTTCATTTCGTAACAAAGTTGTACGTCGAACGCTCATTTCGTCCAGTCTTCTTGATCGTCACCCCTCACTCGCATCCTGTATCCTAATTAACGTTCAGTGTTTGGTCTCTTCCCTTATTCTGTTTTAATTACTTGTTACCAGCATCATCTTATTTCGGACAAGAAAGTCTGTCTGAGACATCATATCCTTCCTCTTTCTCACAGCAAAGAAATATCTAAACAAATAAATTAATTGATTAATTAAATTAAATCAAAAAGGGCTTGTCAGTCCGTTTCATGGTTCCAGCAGACAAAAGGCGTTGCCCCGGAGGATGGCAAGGAGATGCGCTGGAAAAGTCACTCTGATTCGCGGTGCCTTGAACTTGCGGATAGCCATCACCGCGCCGATAGCGGTGAGCAGTCCGGGAGACGAAAACGCCAGAGGTCTCCACTGCCACAGGCCCGGTCAGAAACCTGTCAGAGAGCGGCCAGTGCCTTGACAGTTTGCCCTTCTCGGCTTTTCGAGCCACTGGGCGACGGGATATAGAACCTGGAGGGTGGCGAGCTGGCAGAATCGTTAGCACGCCTGGCGAAATGCTTAGCGGTATTTCGTCTGCCGCTACGTTCTGAGTTCAAATTCCGCCGAGGTCGACTTTGCCTTTCATCCTTTCGGGGTCGATAAATTAAGTACCAGTTACACACTGGGGTCGATGTAATCGACTTAATCCGTTTGTCTGTCCTTGTTTGTCCTCTCTATGTTTAGCCCCTTGTGGGTAGTAAAGAAATAGGTATTTCGTCTGCCGAGGTCGACTTTGCCTTTCATCCTTCCGGGGTCGATAAATTAAGTACCAGTTACGCACTGGAGTCGATGTAATCGACTTAATACCTATGTCTGTCCTTGTTTGTCCCCTCTGTGTTTAGCCCCTTGTGGGTAATAAAGAAATAGGTATTTCGTCTGCCGAGGTCGACCTTGCCTTTCATCCTTTCGGGGTCGATAAATTAAGTACCAGTTACGAACTGGGGTCGATGTAATCGACTTAATACCTATGTCTGTCCTTGTTTGTTCCCTCTGTGTTTAGCCCCTTGTGGGTAATAAAGAAATAGGTATTTCGTCTGCCGTTACATTCTGAGTTCAAATTCCGCCGAGGTCGACTTTGCCTTTCATCATTTCGGGGTCGATAAATTAAGTACCAGTTACACACTGGGGTCGATATAATCGACTTAATCCGTTTGTCTGTTCTTGTTTGTCCTCTCTGTGTATAGCCCCTTGTGGGTAGTAAAGAAATAGGGATATAGAACCTTTAGTAAGTCTATCAAAGTTATTCCCCTTTCTATGTCTTTTACTTGCTTCAGCCATTAGAGGGCAGTCATGCTGGGCCAACGCCTTGGAGAATTTTTAGTCGAACGAATCGACCCCAGTATTTTTTAAAAGCCTGGTACTTATTCTATCGGCATCTTTTACCGAACCGCTAAGTTATAGGGACGTAAACAAACCCAAATCTACATACACATGCATACATACATGTGTAACGGCTGGAATTGTTGAAGTTGAGGGTCACCAATTGTATAATATTTATTAGTAGACAATATTATAATGGGTCGAAATCAACAACTGAGACGGTAATGCTTTCTTATAATTTCATGTTGTAAGATGTGAAAGATGAACAATGCATGAAGTTTTAAGAAAGTATTTATTTACCGTTACGTTACCATACCTTGCCTCGACGAGCAGGTTATGATAAATCCAAAAGCATGCGAAGTAAAGTTTGTGTATGTGTCCTCTTCATTGTTTAGTAGTAGTAATTACAGAGAGAGAGATAGAATGATGTTGTAAAAGAACAGAATTAGAGCTAGAGAGAATCGTAGGGTGTTGTCTCAGTTGCTTTCTTCCTCTGACCAAGGTCCTAGCTGGTCAGCCAGACTTCGTTGAGTTGTCACCGGCTGTGACGAACTGATTTTTGCTTGGGGTGTGCTTGCTTATATAAAGATCCTGAACGGTAGATATATCATTGAGAACTATAGATTTAGTTGGTGGTCTTGTTATCTCTATTGTAGCTTTTGGTGAAGTAGAAGAGACGAACTGATTTTTGCTTGGGATGTGCTTGCTTATATAAAGATCCAGAAGGATAGATATATCATTGAGAACAATAGATTTAGTTGGTGGTCTTGTTATCTCTATTGTAGCTTTTGGTGAAGTAGAAGAGGTTAGAAAGGGTCAAGTAGTGAAGACATTATTTCGGCCTAGCTAAAGGCATCTGGAAAATGTAAAACTGCGGTCAGAAAAAAATCATTGTTCCATCGTGGGAAAAGTTCTGTAGTAGTGTCTATGGTGGATCGAATCCACTTCATGCATGCAAGATTCCCTACACATGCATATGACACGTTTCTTTCAGTTTTGTCTACTGAATCCACTATCCATACACACACACACACACATATCGTCAGTAGTTCATATATCTGTAAAAGGAGCACCCTCAGCAGAGGAGCAAAAATTATTTTTTTAGGAAGTTAAAAGGTATGGCTGGTCAAAGAGTGAACATTGGTTTCGCCCCTATAAAACGCTTCGTAGTATATACGACACGTCAGACGTAAATGGCAGGAGGCGCATAACCTCTACAACTAGACGAAGAATTACGTAACGGTCAGTTTTGTAAACAAAAAAATCAATTGTCCCTGTTGCAGGCGGGACAGGGTTATCCCCCTTACATCGACTCCAGCCATGGTGATATTCGAATATGCTGTAACAGGTCGCGAATTTTTTTCCCCACGACAGCTCCGGACCCCAGTAATAAACTCATTTGCATACAGCCAATCAGAGCTCACCTTGGCCTTGTTGTCAAGTTAACAAACATACTCTACCAAGTAAAATCAAGACGAAGAACGATGTCATAAGTCGACCGATCGCCAAGTTATGCTTTATTTTAAGAGACAAGTAATTTGAAAGGTCTGCATCTATACTTATCGGATTTTGTTAGGGCCCCATGTGGTAAAAATGTGGATGGGAAAAATGTAGGTAGAGGGCGATGTGCTAGCAACCCTCTCCCCTTACTGTTTTAGAAAGTCAACAACACAAATAATTACGCAGAGGCAGCCATGGTTGGAACAAGAACAACAAGCATTCTTAAAAGAGAAAAGAAGCATGGTCATTCCTTACCCAAGTGACCTCATCTTATCGCCCATCACTTGTTATGCGCTCATAAATTAGTTTGATAGCTGAGCTCTGATTGGTATATGCAAATGAGTTCATAACTGCGGTCCGGAAATCTCGTGGGGAAAAAAATTTTCGCTGGTGGGCCTAGTCAACAAGTCTGAAGTAGGAAAAGTTTTAGACGAGGAGATTGACTGAATATTTCTTTCCTAGAGTTTTATACTATCTATCTATCTATGTGTGTATGTGTGTGCGTGTGTGTGTGCGTGCGTGCATGCATGCATGCATGTATGTATGTGTGTATGTGTTTGATGGTGAATTTCCAAAGGAGTTATTATTATTATTATTATTGTTACTACTACTACTACTACTA
Source organism: Octopus sinensis (assembly GCF_006345805.1). Lineage (NCBI taxonomy): Eukaryota > Metazoa > Mollusca > Cephalopoda > Octopoda > Octopodidae > Octopus > Octopus sinensis. The sequence goes on along the minus strand of NC_043021.1, from coordinate 18,748,383 downwards.
TTGCTATTACTATTATTCAGGTCAATGCCTGGAATCGTACTCGGAATCTTTGTGTTATTAGTCCGCGCTCTTAACCACTACGCCATATCCGTCAAATGTAAATAATGTAAACGATGTACATAATTCTTCCTCGTCTGAAGAACCACAAAAATGTTTATTTCCGGTGTTTATAATCTATGTAATACCAAATAATATTCATTCTGCGATTGCAGGTTCTTTAAGATATTTCTAAGGCCAAAAAAGACATAAAACGAGTTGACGTAAATGAAGGGAAACAACTCTGACAAACGAGAATGATTTTTGACTTGATGCTGGGATAATATTTTTTTACTGTACCCGACCAGTAATCCGGCAAATTTGGGATCGGAAGTGTTCCGGATTTCTGGATTTTCCGATTTTCTGAAGACATGAAATGTAAAGAGCTAAATAATATTTAACATATTCAAATTAATACACGTTGTTGAATATTTATTAATCGAATGAAGGCTGCAAGCTGCCAGAATTGTTAGTACGCCAGGCAAAATGTCTTGGGGAAATTTCGAACCTGGGTTCTCATTCTTAAGGTATTTTTCAATGTTATTATTATTATTATTATTCACGTCACTGCCTGGAATCGAACTCGGAATTTTGGGGTTAATAGCCCGCGCTCTTAACCACTACGCCATAAGCCCGTGGCGTAGTGGTTAAGAGCGCGGGCTACTAACCCCAAGATTCCGAGTTCGATTCCAGACAGTGACCTGAATAATAATAATAATAATAATAATAACAACAACAACATCGAAATATACCTTAGGAATGAAAACCCAGGTTCGAAATTTCCCCAAGACATCTGGTGAAGGTTGAAGGGTATATCAGCTGAAACGTTGTGGTAACAATAAACGAGATGAGGACAAATATCGAGTCTTTTCCTTTTGAACGACAGTTTTCAACACAATTTCTAGTTAACTAAACACTTTTAAACTTCGTATACTGGTAGAATGTGTTTATAAAACATCATTTTTTCTTGGCTTTATTGAGAAAATTCTATAATTTGTAAGATATTTCCACTTTAAAATCGAGCATTTCGGCAATTTTAACCAATCGCTGACCTCCATTTAGGTAAACAACATTCCGTGCTGTATGAATATGTCCCTCCTTTACGAAGCAGACTGGGTTTATTTACATTTGCGAAGAAAAAAAGATACCCTTCCCCCACCCCTAACCCTCAGTTGGTTATGATGATGGATGTACCAGAAGATCCGATTAATGGAACAGCCTGCTTGTGAAATTAATATTCAACTGGCTGAGTACTCCACAGACACGTGTACCGTTAATGTAATTCCCAGGGAGATTCAGCGTTATACAGAATGTGACGAGGCTGCCCCCCTTTGAATTACGGATACAACTCATTTTTGCCAGGTGAGTGGACTGGAGCAACATGAAATAAAGTGTCTTGCTTAAGAACACAATGAGCCGCCGGGATTCGAACTTGTAACATTACGATCGTGAGCCAAATACACTAACCTCTAGGTCACGCGCCTTCAACTGAGGGCTTATGATACTGCTGAGACAGCCCTGTTGTGAAGAAAGTTGCAGTGCAGCGGAAGGGTTAGGATATTGTTTGGGTATTCTGACAAAGACAGATTACCCAACAATAGCACCAAGAGATGAAATAGTGCCAATGATGAAGTGGGAGGCTGTGCAAGAAAACAACTCAGAGTAGAAGGTCCAAGAGGCAACAGAGAAAGATTGGGCCATAATGATGGGACACATTTTAAACGCTGGTATCTTGGATTATGATGGGGAGCTGGCAGAAACGTTAGCATGCCGGGCAAAATGCTTTGCAGTATTTCGTCTGCCGCTATGTTCTGAGTTCAAATTCCGCCGAGGTCGACTTTGCCTTTCATCCTTTCGGGGTCAATAAATTAAGTACCAGTTAAGCACTGGGGTCGATATAATCGACTTAATCCGTTTGTCTGTCCTTGTTTGTCCCTTCTGTGTTTAGTCCCTTGTGGGTAGTAAAGAAATAGGTATCTTGGATTATGAAAATAACACAGAGTACCAAATATATGTATTTATTACATAACTGATATACAGGGGTTCAACATTTTATCTAAGATTTAAATAATGCTTCATGGAGATGGTCACCACCACCAACAGAACATTCACGAGCTCGCTTTCTCTTATCTAGCACACTGCAGCTTAGCATATCAACTGGAATGGCTGCTATTGCCTGTCTCACAAAAGTTTGTGGCAGCACACGAGATGGTGCTTGTCACTTTCCAAAATGCTGTCAGAATTTTCTTTCGGCTGCAATGATGTATCTTTGGCTGGTGAAGTATGCTTCGACCACTGATGCAATTTCTTTTGGAGTCCATAACATTTTGAGGGTCACCAATACCAACTACATCATCATCATCATCGTTTAACGTCCGCTTTCGATGCTAGCTTGGGTTGGACGATTTTGACTGAGGTCTGGCAAACCAGATGGCTGCACCAGGCCCCAATCTTGATCTGGCAGGGTTTCTACAACTGGATGCCCTTCCTAACGCCAACCACTCCGAGAGAGTAATGGGTGCTTTTTACGTGCCACCGGCACGGGGGCCAGTCAGGCAGTACTGGCAATGACCTCACTCGAATCTTTTTGCACATGCCACCGGCACAGGTGCCAGTGAGGCGACGTTGGTAATTTTTTGCGGTGTCATATGAAAATGTCCCTAAGAAACAGATTGGGTTTATTTACATTTCTGAAGAAAAAAGGATACCCTTCCTCCACCCCTAACCAACCCTCCTCACGCTAACCCTAACTAACCCTCCCCACCCATAACCCTAAAACAGATTGAAATGCAATAGATCGATACTAGGGTCATAATTATGGGTGGACACTAAAGAGTAAATAAACCCAATCTGTTTCTTAGGGACATTTTTATATGACACCGTAAAAAATTGCTGTTGAAAGACTTCGGCAGCTATTGTTTTTACCTCAATAGACGTCATTGATTGGTTGAAATTGCAGAAATTGAAGAAAAACAATAAATATCTTACAAACTATAGAATTTTCTTAATAAAGCCAAGAGTAAAAAGATGTTTTATAAACACATCTACCAGTATACGAAGTTTAAAAGTGTTTAGTTACGTAGAAATTATTTTAAAAAACTGCGGTTCAAACCGAAAAGACTCCACACCTCTGCAAATGCAAAAGCAATTCACTTTAAATACAACGAACAACCGGCAGTGAAACTGTGTTTAGCAGATCCCCAAATGGGGCTCACGGCAAGCAATGGGTTAAAACCGTCAATGAACGGCAGCTACATTTCAATCAGGAACTTATTTTATTGAGTCGCTAGGTTGCTTTTTTTGACACAACACCGGTCGATTATTTTTATTTCAACCGGCGGTGTTATGGGAAATATACAAACACATGAATATAAATACTTACACAGCGCCAGACATTTTATCCGGCTTCCAGAAATCCGGAAATACACTGCGCTATTCTGCATTGAATGAACATACCTTCTTTTTGAAGTTAGTTTATTTACGTACGGTGTGTCTAAAATAGTTTTGTTCATCGCTTTTTTTTAAAATTTAGATTGTCATTAAAAATACTCTGCTTTAGAATTATTATATTTGTATCTTTATCTATTAAATAACATCGTTTTTGTTTTATTCGTCTTCATTTAATTTCAGCTTATAAACAATGTAGGGATGTTTTCCGTTTGAACGGCAGTTTTTTAAAATAATTTCCACGTAACTAAACACTTTTAAACTTCGTATACTGGTAGAATGTGTTTATAAAACATCTTTTTCTCTTGGCTTTATTGAGAAAATTCTATAGTTTGTAAGATATTTGTTGTTTTTTTCTTTAATTTCTGCAATTTCACCCAATCAATGACGTCTATTGAGGTGAAAACATTCTGTGCCGTATGAATAAGTCCCTCGTTTAAGAAACAGATTGGGTTTATTTATATTTCTGAAGAAAAAAAGATAACCTTCCACCCACCCCTAACACCAAAACAGATTGAAATGCAATAGATCGATACTAGGGTCATAATTATGGGTGACAATTTCATATGACACCGCTAGAAAAAACTGCCGTTCAAACCGAAAAGATCCTTATTATATTTGTATCTTTATCTATTAAATAACATCATTTTTGTTTTACTCGTCTTCATTTAATTTCAGCTTATAAACAATGTAGTGTATACAAGGTGCAGTATGATATAATTTAAGAATATTTAAGTGGATTAATAAATAGTCTGTTTGACATTTATTATCAAACAGACCCTGTTTTGAAATGTATTTGTAGTGACTCCAAGGAAATGTCACCCAACAAGTGCCAAATATCACATTCTCCTACATATTAATTTGAATCTGTTAAGTGCAATTTAGCTCTTACTTTCCATAGTCTATTTTCATATTTTAAGCCTATACAATATCACCGTGACTGACAAGGCTATCAGATGTTGCTGCACATCGCTGGTCACAATGCGCTTTGCATTGTTTTAGCCTTCAAATGACGTCACTCCGCTGGCAAAGTGAGCAGGCCAACAGAAGAAAGAGTGAGAGAAAGTTGTGGTGAAAGAGTACAGCAGGGATTGCCACCACCCCCTGCCGGAGCCTCATGGAGCTTTAGGTGTTTTCGCTCAATAAACACTCACAACGCCTGGTCTGGGAATCGAAACCATGATCCTACAACCACGAGTCCGCTGCCCTAACCACTGGGCCATTGCGCCTCCACTTCTATACAATATACTGGTTTCTAATTTTGGCACAAGACCAGCAATTTCGGGGAAAGGGGTAAGGTCGATTAGATCGACCCAGTGTTCAACTGGTACATATTTTATCGACCCCGAAAGGATGAAAGGCAAAGTCAAACCCGGCGGCATTTGAACTTAGAAGGTAAAGTCGAAAGAAATGCCGCTAAGCATTTTGTCCGGCGCAGTAACGAATCAGCCACCTCGAGGTACATATATTTTGGGACACTTCCTGTACCACGCTTGCCAGGTAACTGGTCTGGTATTGAATTTTATTCGTCCAGTAAGTTCCATTGGAATGACACATTAGACAATATTCTGTTTGGTATGCTCAGAACTGGAATGGCGAGATAGTCTCGACTGGAACTGAACTGAGGTTAAAAAACGCAACACAATATGCTGCCATATAAATAATAGTCAGTGTTTCTTTTCTTCTCAAATGTTTTGAACCTTGGTGCCACTTTAGGCCCTAACCCTGGCCATTTACACTTTAGTGTGTGATCTAACCCTCAATGCTAACCATAACCACTAACCCTAGAATCTAATCCTAAACACTAACCTTAAGTCCTAATTCTTCATCCTAAGCCCTAACCCTAATTCTAAGCTCTAACCCTAGAACCTAATCTTAAACCCTAACCCTAATCCTTAACTCTAATCGTAGAGCCTAACTCTAAACCCCAACCCCTAACCCTGAACTGTAGCCCTAAACCCCAACCCCTAACCCTGAACTCTAACCCTAAACCCCAACCCCTAACCCTGAACTCTAATCCTAAACCCCAACCCCTAACCCTGAACTCTAACCAGAACCTAACCTTACACCATAACCCTAAGCTCTTACTCTAAACCCTAAACTCTAACCATAAACATTAACTCTAAACCTTAACCCCTAAACCCTAACCCTTGTAGCAAACAATTGTTCTTCAATCATTTTCCTAATGCCCCTTCTCATTCAATCCTTGTCATAACATTTTATCTCATGCAAACTTCATTTAATCACCATCATTACACCCTAATCCAGTGGTTCCCAACCTTTTTGCTACCAAGGATCCCTTTTATTTAAATGAGTTTACCCACAGACCCCTTTTAATATGTTTATCCTTATGTATACATACATATGAAGTTTTGAATTTAGTTCACAGACTGTTAGAATGATGCCTCTGATGAGAACCTGATAAGGCTCAAAAATTGATTCAGGTTGTTTATCATTTTTATAGGCGCAGGAGTGGCTGTGTGGTAAGTAGCTTGCTTACCAACCACATGGTTCTGGGTTCAGTCCCACTGCATGGCACATTGGACAAGTGTCTTCTACTATATCCTCAGGCCGACCAAAGCCTTGTGAGTGGATTTGGTAGGCGGAAACTGAAAGAAGCCCGTCATATATGTGTGTGTGTATATATATATATATGTATGTATGTGTGTATATATGTTTGTGTGGTTGTGTTTGTCCCCCCAACATCGCTTGACAACTGATGGTGGTGTGTTTACGTCCCTGTAACTTAGCGGTTCGGCAAAAGAGAACTAATAGAATAAGTAGTAGGCTTACAAAGAATAAGTCCTGGGGTCGATTTGCTCAACTAAAGGCAGTGCTCCAGCATGGCCACAGTCAAATGACTGAAACAAGTAAAAGAGTATCCCCAGTACTACCTTTGCAGACCATGGGTCAGGAACCACTGCCCTAATCCTAACCCAGATGAGATCATTTCACAGTATAGACTATAGATGCTGCAGTAAACTGCACACTAAAGTTGCATCTGACCCTTTTTTACAACAGAGTCTGAAGGGCAATACTACTTTTCCCTCTTCCATCAAATTTAAGGGAACCTGCTACATGGTTATTCAACCTGCTAGAAATCAGAGCCAAATCTCTCTGAACAGAAAAAGAGAAGTAATGAGTTCCAGCAGACTTGATGTAGGAAACCAGGAAATTTTAATCTGTAAAAATTTTAATCTCTGTGATGAAAACAATCTTTGCAAAGTCACTTGGTGACCCCACCAGTGCTGGTGCCTCTTAAAAAGCACCTAGTCCACACTGTAAAGTGGTTGGCATTTAGAAGGGCATCCAGCTGTAAAAACTATGCCAAAATTTTGACCTCACCTGTGCGGGTGCCACGTAAAAAGCACTCAGTCCACTCTACTGAGTGGTTGGCGTTAGAAAGGGCATCCAACCATAAAAACCATGCCAAAACACACTCAGAAGTACAACCGGTTCTTGTTTCATCGACCTCGAAAAGGATGACAGGCAAAGTCGACTTCAGTGGAATTTGAACTCAGAACACGAAGACAGACGAAATGCCGCTAAGCATTTTGCCCAGTTGAACTCAATTGAATTCAGCGAATGTGATGTTTGAGAGGACAGTGACAATTATGGACAAGTTCGGCTGCTGTGAGACCTCACTAATGAAACACGCTCCAGGCCACTATCCATATCCAATATGATTTCCCTGTTCTTTTAAGGCAGTATAGTCTGATTTGAGGACGAGTTGGTTGCTTCTTCTGGAAGCTTGAGCATCAGATATTTCTCAAGAGTCGATGGAAAACTACAGGGTTGTCCAGAAAGTTTGTGCCAATTTTTAAAGGAAAGAAAAAGGTCAATAAATACTTGCCATTACATTTTTAATCAACCAAATATGAACCATTTTGTTACACAATGCATCTCCATCTTTCCGTTAACTTAAAAATGACCCCTTCCCAGAATTGAGGGGGTTTCATGGCAAAGAATTCATCAAGGTATCTTTTTACATCATCCAAGGAATTGAAATTTTTACCATTAAGACTATTCTGCAAAGACCTGAATAAGTGGAAATCCGAAGGAGCAATATCTGGTGAATATGGAGGGTTGGGTAACTCATCCCAGTCAAGCTGCAGTAATTTTTGTCTGGTTCCCAAAGCATCAGGTGCTAATTGTTCCACGTCCTGCGTTGCTGTGTTTTTTTCTCTTTTTTTCTGTTTTCTTGTTGGATTAACAACTATATATATATATACACTCTTTTTTGACTGTGGCCATGCTGGAGCACCGCCTTTAGTCGAGCAAATCAACCCCAGGACTTATTCTTTGCAAGCCTAGTACTTATTCTATCACTCACTTTTGCCGAACCACTAAGTTACTGGGACGTAAACTCACCAGCATCGGTTGTCAAGCGATGGTGGGGGGATAAACACAGACACACAAACACACACATATATACATATATACAACGGGCTTCTTTCAGTTTCTGTCTACCAAATCCACTCACAAGGCTTTGGTCGGCCCGCGGCTATAGTAGAAGACACTTAGCCAAGGTGCCACGCAGTGGGACTGAACCCGGAACCATGTGATTGGTAAGCAAGCTACTTACCACACAGCCACTAAAGAACCAAAGTCTTATCAATAATAATGGTTACATTTATAACTATTTATAACTCGAATAATGGTTACATTTATAACTAACCCTTATATTCTAATATAATATAACGACTTCGAATATAAACCACAGTAATACTAATATTAGAATAACATAATGACAATCATTTAATTCACAATCAAATCTTGGTAAATATTGATTTGACATTAATTTAGTTCAATTGTACGCACACTTGCAGTTTTACGACCCAAATAACATATTTATAATTAATTATTGTACCAGTATAAAAAGACGTAATGATTTTTAAAAAAAATAATAATACTATAATATATATTAGTTTTAATTAATAGTTTGGTTAATATTAACATTGTTTCACTGTACACTTTATGAAGTTTTAACGCCCCACCCCAAGAAAAACGATTATATTATATTTATAACTAATTACAGTAAGGATATAAATATTATATACGCGATTATTTTTATTGATATTACTGTAAATTTTAGAAATAATTAATAGTTTAATATCATATTAAACACTAATTTAGTTTCACCGAACACATAATGAAGTTTTGCTACCTGGGTAACGATAATTACAATTAATATCAATACTAACATAAATACGTGATTATTATTTTTTTTTATTGATAATTGCTATTTTAAAAAATTCATAAATTTCTCTGCATACGAAGTTTTAGTTTAACAATTTTATAATTACTATGTTAATATAAATATACTATACGTAAATATTCTTTATTAATACTAAAAATATGTTAAAAATAACAATTTAGTAAAAATATATTAAAAACACTTAGTTTCACTGCATACGTACGGTTTTAGTTTTTAGTTTTAAAATCCAATTAACAATTGTTTTGTAACTAATTACTAAACTAATATTAACAATTATAATGTCATAATGACTTTAACAAAGCCTCACAAACTGATTTTTTTTTTCGTTTCAGATGAATTTAATTTTAAGCTCCACTTGGTCACATCATCCATCCCACACACGTTGTACATTTCGTTTGCATCCCAAACTTTAATCGTTCGTCGTTTCCGTTTCCTCTGTTCCACAGACATTGCAAGAACAACAACGTGATTCAGTAAGTGCTCAACACGTTTTCGCCTCTTTCTACCTTAATTAATACCGATTCATCGAGTTTTCCCCAAAATTTTATTGCCTCATCTACCATACACTTTCTCAGTAAATACATACATATATATAAGTGTTTATATATATATATATAATACTCTATATTACATTTTATATAGAATACATACATACATACATATATATATATAATATTTAGTTTATATATATCTGTGTATAATATAGATATATGTTCCCGTTTAGAGTTGTTCTTATATATATATATATATATATATATATATATATTTATGTATTGTTGATGTCATTTGTTGTGTTTTAATTTAGTAATTGAAAAAAGCAATTAACAAACGGTGTTTGTCTTAATTACGTGTGAATGCCCGTGTTTTGTTAACTTTAATTCAGCTTTTCTGTAACGATACAGATATTCCACATTTGTTAAGGATAAAAAAGCCTTTATTATTATTATTATGGTATGGTGCTATAATGATAATAATAATAGTAAAGTCAGTTCCCGTTTACTGCAAGCTTTTGTCTATTGTTAGAATTTAAACTGTCTTTTGTGTTTCCACCGGCGAAGACGTTGACGAATCTCCGGAGTGACATACAACTGGACCAGCCGAAATAAATTATAGACACATATATATATATACATTCATATACACAGAGCGAGAGAGAGATTTATAGATATATATATATGATGTATACAGCCATAGATATAGGCATATCTATACTTTAAGGCCCCACTGGTTATACTTCTGCCTAACTTTCTGGAAAAAGCATATTTTTATATGATATTTTGCTGAGATATGTTTTCGAGAATGGAGATTACGATTATAACATTTAAAAAGATGTAATAATTATTTTAAAAGGGATTTCCGATCATTTTCACACTTCGATTGTTTTCTCATCTCTCTTTAAAATGCAAATTTTTAAATGACATTTGCAGAAAATACATTTCCGAGACTGTAGATTACGTAATGTTGATGATACAAAGATATAAATCTGAAAAAAAAAACCCCTGAAAAACCTATGAAATTGATGGAAATAAAATTTAGGCGGGAAGGCGGAAGAACTATCCCAAAACTCCCCCCCCAAAAATTGTTTTAAAGATAAAACTCCATCAGCATAATTCCATTCTCCATCCTCGTAAATATATCTCCCCAAAATATCGTTTAAAAATATGCATTTTTTTCAGCAAGTTATGAGGAATCAAAATTGGTGAGGTACCAATCCTAGTTATATTTACAGAGGACTGGTTCGACCGGAATATGTGTGATGCTATTAGCAGCTATTGAAACGAGTCTAGGATGTTTACCCCGCCATGGACAACAGATGCTTTAACGTTTACCATGAGGACAACAGATAATTTAATGCTTCTGAATATATTGGAGAGCGGGTAGTTGTCGTCGGGTGGAAATTGTCCGGCAGATATAGACCGACTTCTCGATCTTTTCAACTTTCATTCAGTATGTCACAAGTGGAGAGAGAAAAGGCTACACCAGCAACCAGCTGCTTGGGGGCTTATTTGCAACTGAATAACCTGGAGCAACGTGAAATGAAGTGCCTTGTTTAAGGACAAAACGCACTGTCCGCTCCGTGAATTCAATTCAGATCTTTGAGACCTCGAACCGAACCCTAACCACTAAGCCAACACATCTTCACTCT
>NC_043021.1:18665036-18730036 GCF_006345805.1 Octopus sinensis | reverse complement strand
CTCAAGCACAGCAGGTCATGTGCCACTGGCACAGAAGCCAGTTAAGGCAGCGCTGGCATCGGCCACATTCGGATGGTGCTTTTTAGGTGTCACCAGCACAGAAGCCAGTCAAGGCTGCACTGGCATCGGCCACATTCAGATGGTGCTTTTTACGTGCCACCGGCACAAGTATCACAACTACAATTTCCATTTGATATTTATTTTGATATTGATGTAGGTCTCCTCAAGCACAGCAGGTCGTTCTGCAATCCAAGGTACTTTGGATGGGCTGGGGCTATGCGAAATTGGTGCAGGAAGCATCCCGGGTCTTTGCAGTCACAGCATATCTCCAGAGATCTCGGTCTTTCGTCATTGCCTCTCTCTCTCTCTCTCTCTCTCTCTCTCTATATATATATATATATATATATATATATATATATATATGCGTTAGGAAGGGCATTTAGTTGTAGAAGCCATGCGAAAGCAGGCTCTTGAACTTGGCGCAGTCTCATGACTTGCCAACTCCTGTCCAATAGTTCAAACAATGCAAGCAATGGAATAAATATGATAGATATTGGTAGGTCTGTGAGGGAAACAGTTTCGTTTCCAGTCCCATAGTCCCAGGTTCAGTCCCACTGCGTGGAACTTGGGCAAGTATCTTCTACTATAGCCTCAGGCCGACCAAAGCCTTGTGAGTGGATTTGGTAGACGGAAACCGAAAGAAGCCTGACATATATCTGTATCTATATATATATATATATATATATATATATATAATATATATATATATATACATACATGTGTGTGTGTATGTTTGTGTTTGTCCCCCCAACATCACTTGACAACTGATGCTGGTGTGTTTACGTTCCTGTAACTTAGCGGTTCGACAAAAGAGACCGATAGAATAAGTACCGGGCTTACAAAGAATAAGTCCTGGGTTCGATTTGCTCAAGTAAAGGTGGTGCTCCAGCATGGCCGCAATCAAATGACTGAAACAAGTAAAAGAGATATGTATGTATTTATATATAGTTTGTCCCTACTGCCATTGCTTGACAACCGATGTTGGTGTTTACATCTCTATTACTTACCAGTTTGACAAAAGAAAAGAGAACAATAAAATAAGTTCTGGGCTTACAAACAATAGGTCCTGGGGTTGATTTGTTCGACTAAAAACATTTCGTGGTGATGCTCCAGCATGGCCACAGACAAATAACCGAAGCAAAAGAATACAAGAATGTACTAGTCTCCATAGTCATTGTAATTCTCTTGGATATGCATTCAGTAAAATATTTATAATTCAGCAAAGTGAACCCAGGATATATATATATATATGGTGGTTGCCCCCTCATTATCGGGTATGGCCATTGTACGAAGCTTAATCAATGTTGTTATCGTGCAATGCCTGTGCAAGAAGATTGTTTTTAAAGTGAGGAAAGGCTGTGCACTGTGTCAATCCCACTCACTAAGCAACAGCAGCCATAATCCGAAAAGAACAAGTCAACATCATCGGTAACCACTGAGCCGCAGGTTTTATGTTGGAGTTATTCCAGTTACCTGAGTTACCTTCTCCTAGAAGGATGCCCTAACAAAGGCTAGGAGTCCTTCACTCCCAATGGTTTAACCGCGCGATCGGGTATTCAGTCCGATTATTTCTATGTTCCCGCGCATGATACAGCCTTAAGACATTTATTGGACTCTCTGACAGGTTTTGTTTTCATCGCGCGGGGTGTCCAATAAACACCCTCCTCACCAAGCAAGCTTGGTGGGGTTGCCGATTTAGTCGCCGACGACCCGACCATGCAACAGGTTGTACTGGGTTACATGTTACCACTCGAAAGTGACCTGACAGACATATATATATATATATATATATATATATACACACACACACACATACATACACGTATACACGCACACATTTACAGATACTCCACTCAACTCTTTTACAGTTTTACAAGTTCCACTCACTACTTAAACCCATACTCCACAGATGATAGCTACTCATTATGACTAACTGTTACACTCACCACATCAACCCATACTCCACTAATTGACAGCTCGACAAGTTCCACTCACTATACTGACCTACACTCCACTCATCACATGACTTCTTCCTCAGTGACAACTTGAGATTTCGCTTTCATTTTATTTACATTCTCCTCTGTCCTCTGTCTAGTTTGTCTCTAACTCTGTCAGTCTTAGTAATTCCTACTAATTACACTTAACAACACTAATTATATGTAAACAAGTTCAAGCGCTTTGTTCTTCTGTGAATCATAAAAAACCTTGTTAAATGGCCACTTACCAGGTATTGCTTTTAGTATTTGATACAGTGTGTGTGCCAACACATGTTGGGTTGTTGGTGTCGGTGCCACGTAAAAAATACTTGTGCCGGTGCCACATGAAATGCCCCTGTGCTGGTGTCACATAAGAGCACCCGGCACACTTGTAAAGTGGCTGGTGTTTGGAAGACATCCAACAGCTCTCCAGCTGACCATCCCCTGTCAAACCGTCCAACCCATGGAAAGCAAACATTAACCAATGATAATGATGATAGCAAGCTCGTAAAACCATTAGCACATTGGACTAAATGTTTAATGGCATTTATTTCAGTGAGCTAAGTTCTGAGTTCAAATCTCACTGGGATTAATTTTTGCCTGTCATCCTTTCAGGGTCAATAAAATAAAGTACCTGTTGAATGCAGGGATCGGTGTAACTGACAGGTTGCCTCCCTGCAAATTTCAGCCCTCACCTCTATAGTAGAAAGAAATTGAGCAATTGAAATAAGGCAGTGAGCTGGTAGAATTGTTAGCACCTGGGACAAAATGCTTAGTGGCATTTCTGGCTTGCTTCGTTCTGAGTTCAAATCCTACTGAGGCCCACTTTACCTTTTGTCCTGTCGGGGTTTGTAAAAATAAAGAACTAGTCAAGTACTGAGGTCACTGTAACTGACTATCTCCTCCCTCCCTCCCTGTAAAATTGCTGGCCTTGTGCCAGAATTTGAAACTGCTATTTAGCCATCATGGCCAAAGCTAAGTTGGAGCACCTTCAAAGGTCTGGAAAATATATAAACGTTAGCTGGCCCATACCGTCAAAAATGATGGCTAATTGTAGTATTTTATACATAAATAGGCATAGGAGTGGCTGTGTGGTAAGTAGCTTGCTTACCAACCACATGGTTCTGGGTTCAGGCCCACTGCATGGTACCTTGGGCAAGTGTCATCTACTATAGCCTCAGGCCGACCAAAGCCTTGTGAGCGGATTTGGTAGACGGAAACTGAAAGAAGCCTGTCATATATATATATATGTGTGTGTGTGTGCGTATGTTTGTTTGTTCCCCAACATTGCTTAACAATTGATGCTGATGTGTTTACGTTCCCATAAACTTAGCGGTTCGGCAAAAGAGACCGATAAAATAAGTACTAGGCTTACAAAGAATAAGTAAAAGAGTAAAGAATAAATAAGGTACAAAACCAAGTTTTTAGTTTAATAATTCTCTTTTTTTTTTTCTCTTTTTACTTGTTTCAGTCATTTTGACTGCGGCCATGCTGGTGCACCGCCTTTAATCGAGCAACTCGACCCCGGGACTTATTCTTTGTAAGCCCAGTACTTATTCTATCGGTCTCTTTTGCCGAACCGCTAAGTGACGGGGACATAAACACACCAGCATCGGTTGTGAAGCGATGCTAAGGGGACAAACACAGGCACACAAACATACACACACATACATATATATGACGGGCTTCTTTCAGTTTCCGTCTACCAAATCCACTCACAAGGCTTTGGTCGGCCCGAGGCTATAGTAGAAGACACTTGCCCTAGGTGCTACGCAGTGGGACTGAACCCGGAACCATGTGGTTGGTAAACAAGCTACTTACCACACAGCCACTCAATTCCTTTATTACCAAACTGTTTTTTGTGAAAAATCTCTCTGCAACTAACATCACTTGACTGCTTGTTTCCTTCAAAAGAATTTTTAAGTTATTATTACTATTATTATTATTATGATGATAAAAGAATTTATTATTATTATTATTATGATGATCATGAGGTGTAAGCAGCATTGTCTTTCATGAAAGTCAACTGGTATTTATTTATAAGGCGGCGAGCTGGCAGAAACGTTAGCACGCTGGGCAAAATGCTTAGCGGTATTTCGTCTGCCATTATGTTGTGAGTTCAAATTCCGCCGAGGTCGACTTTGCCTTTTATCTTTTCAGGGTCGATAAATTAAGTACCAGTTACGCACTGGGGTCGATGTAATCAACTTAATACCTATGTCTGTACTTGTTTAGCCCCTTGTGAGTAATAAAGAAATAGGTATTTATTTTGCTCCATCAGTTTTTTTTTTTTTCTTGCTTTCTTTTTGCGAAATTTCTTTTGTTGCTAGTATGTTTTGTAATTTTGTCACAGGGTCGGCAATTTTAGGGGTAGGAAAGTTGGTACATTGAACCCAGTACACAACCAGTACTTTATTTTTTCACTCTCAAAGGGATGAAAGGCAGAATTTTGTAAATCAATGACATTACTTGTACGATAGTGATGACGACATCATTATTCAACATCTATTTGAAGGTGGCAACCTGGCAGAATCGTTAGCACACTGGACAAAATGCTTAGTGGTATTTCACCTGTCGCTATATTCTGACTTCAAATTCCACCGAGGTCGATTTTGCCTTTCATCCTTTCGGGGTCGATAAATTAAGTACCAGTTACGCACTGGGGTCGATCTAATCGACTGGCCCCCTCCCTACAAAAATCCAGGCCTTGTGCCTTTAGTAGAAAGGATTGTTTAGCATCCATTTTCCATACTAGCATGGGTCGAGGTGGCAAGCCAGAAGACGGCGCCAAACTCCATTGTCTGTTTTGGCATGGCTTCTATGGCTGGATGCCCTTCCTAATGTGAACCACTATACCGAGTGCTTTTTACATGGCACCAGCATCAGTGAGGTCACCTAGTTACTGGCAAAACAAGACTCCCTCAACTGAGGACGGCGGAATAGTATTGAAGGAGGTGGGTTTGTGCCCAGGTGATGAGCAAGGAACGTGTGCCTTGCTGTAGGGAAGGTACATGGTTACCCCAGTTGGAAAAAAAAAATGTTGTCTGAACAGGTGCACTGTGTGCCACAAGTCAGGTGTTGAGGTGATCACAGAGCAATGTGAAATGAAGTGTTTTGCTCAAGAACACAACGCAACACCCGATCTAGGGATTGAAACCACGACCTTTTGATCATGAGTCCAAACACCTTAACCATTAGGCCATGCGCCATCTATACACACACGCACACAGAGTTCTGGTCAGATGGAGAATGCTGATTGTATGACATCTTTAGGTATGAGTTTGTAATCCTTTCCATTTTAAATGTTATTATTTCAGGTTCAATCCTAACTGAAGTCTATGCTATTAATGTCTATTCATATATATATATATATATTTTTTTTTTTTTACTTTATTGTAGAAATATGTCTGACTGGTCGGCACAAGTCAATGAACAGGAGCAGGGGTTGGCTATGCGGGTAAGTGGGACAATTTTCTTAATTACTTCAATCTTCGTCTTTAATCTTTTACTCGTTTTGGTCATTAGACTGGGGCCATGCTGGGGCAGTGCATTGATGAGTTTTAGTCTAATGAATCGATTCCACCTGTACTTATAGGTTTTTGTTAAGCTTGAAATTTAGTCTTTTGCTGAACTGACAAGGTATGGGGACGTAAACACACCAACACCAGTTGTGAAGTGGTGCTGGGGGACAGATACAAAGGCACGTGTATACATACACACACACAACAAGCTTCGTTCTGTTTCCGCATACCAGATGCACTCACAAGGCTCTGGTTGGCCTGAGGCTAAAGTAGAAGGCTCAGCAATTCTGAGGAAGGGGTCAGTTCATTGCATTGACCCCAGTGCTCAACTAGGACTTATTTTGTCAATCCTGAAAGGACAAAATGCAAAGTTGACCCTGGCAGGATTTGAACTCAGAATGTAAGGACAAACAAACATCCTATAATAATAATCCTTTCTGCTATAGGCACAAGGCCTGAAATTTGGTGGAAGGGGTTAAGTCGATTACATTGACCCTAGTGTTTAACTGCTACTTAATTTATAGCCACCCCAAAAGAACGAATGGCAAAGTTGATCTCGGCAGAATTTGAACATTGTAAAGCCCCCAAAAAATGAGGGGGACAGCTTTTGCCTGACATGCTAACAATTCTGCCATAATCTAATATATATATATATATATATATATATATATATATACACACACACACACACAACTAGTACTTAATTTATTGACCCCGAAAGAATGAAAGGCAAAGTCAACCTTGGTGGAATTTGAACTCAGAACATAAAGACAGACAAAATACTGCTAAGCATTTCGCCTGGCATGCTAACTATTCTGCTGGCTGGCCACCTTCAATAATAACCAATGATGATAATAACTATGATGATGGTTTTAAATTTTGGCACAAGGCCTGCAGTTTTTGAAGGGAGGGAGTTAGTCAATTACATTGACCCCAATGCTTGAGTGGTACTTATTTTGCATATCATTATTTTGTAATGATATGCATAAGATCTGGTCATCAAATCTAAGTAGAGATTTCAAACTTTAAATCTTCAAAGCCACAGTCGAACCAATTCTACTATATGTCTCAGAAACCTGGACATTATCAAAGAAGCTTGAGAGGCGGTTGGATGGAACTTACACTCGCCTCCTTATGAGAGCTCAAAATCTCTCGTGGAAGCGTCATCCAACCAAAATGCAAATATATGGGAAATTACCATCTGTGTCATCTCTTGTGAAAGGTAGAAGAGTCCAGTTTGCTGGACATTGTTGTAGAGCTGAAAACGAGGTAATTTCTACTCTTCTCCTCTGGAAGCCATCTGCTCGCGATACCAGAAGGCGCACACTCTCCTACCCTGATGTAATCTCCAGGGATACAGGCATCCAGCAACAGGACCTCCGTAATGCTATGATGGACCGTGAAGTCTGGCGTAGCATGGTAAATTCCATTGTCTCAACCAAGGTCGAACAATGATCATGATTTTGTCGACTCTGAACAGAAAGATGGACGAAATGCCACCAAGCAGTTTGCCCAGCATTCTAACGATTCTGCCAGCTTGCTGCATTAATAATAATAATAATAATACTCTTGTGTATTTCTCTGTCACAGCATGCGAATGAGAAAGGAAGGGGTGATAGATGAATAAGGAAGGAAGGGTGATGGCAAACATGGTAGTGGGATGATAGAAGTTCTACGGTGAACAAAAATCAAACATTTCAACTCTGTTTGAGTGTGTGTGTGTGTGTGTGTGTGCAATGGAAGTGGGATGGTGAACATTCAACGCTGAAAAGAAAAATCAAACAGCGTTTCAACTCTGTGTGAGTATATGTGTGTGTGTGTACAAGGGATGTATGTGAATGTTTGTATCTGTGAATATTTTGTACCTTATTTACATATAAGATACTACAATTAGCCGTCATTTTTGACAGCACGAGGCCATCTAGTTAATAATAATAGTGATGATGATGATTTGTAAAGAAAATCATCGTTTAACATCCGCTTTCCATGCTAGCATGGGTTGGACGATTTTGACTGAGGGCTGGCGAAACAGATGGCTGCACCAGGCTCCAATCTTGATCTGGCAGAGTTTCTACAGCTGGATGCCCTTCCTAACGCCAACCACTCCGAGAGTGTAGTGGGTGCTTTTATGTGCCCAATCAGGCGGCGCTGGCAATGACCTTGCTCGAATCTTTTTACACGTGCCAGTGAAGCAACGAAATAAAATAAGAGAAAATGTTTGAATCATAATGTTTTCTAGCTTTGTTATATTTAATATTAATAATAATAATAATGTTATTTACTGCAGGTGAGTGAGATGACCCTGAAGAAAAATGAAAACACAACCACATTGAACCAGAATTCAAACAGCACCCCACCAACAGCTGCCCCTAATCAGAGTTCTACGACTATATCATCATCCACAACAGTGAAGCCTGCAGGAGATACTCCTGACGAAGATGATGTTGGTAAGATGACTATTATATCAGTTATAGTGGGAGGATGGAGAACTGACTGGCTCGGGGTGGTACCAGATTGGGACTTTTAGTCAGCAAGTTCATATCATCATCATCATCATTTAATGTCTGTTGGCGTGGGTTGGATGCTTTGATGGGAGCTGGAGGGGCCAGAGGACGGTGCCAGGTTTTACTGTCTGCTTTGGTGTGGTTTCTGTGGTTTGATGCCCTTCCTAACTCTAAAGCACTTTACAGATGTTGATGGTGGATTCCTTAACCCTTTCGTTACCAACATGACTGAAACCACCTCTGGTTCTGTCGTATAAATGCCTTGTTTTCATAAGTTTTGAATTAAAATCTTCCACCAAACCTTAGTCACAATTTATGTTCCTAACACTAGCTGAATGATAACTAAGTTATTTTACTAAATTCTTTGTTATATTTAACATGATTGAAAGAAAACACAGAGCATCTCAACAGAAATATGGTAACAAAAGGGTTGAAATATATAATAGAGAAACAATTCTTAACCCTTTCAATACCAATCTAGCTGAAACTGCCTCTGGCTCTGTAGTACAAATGCCTTGTTTTCTTAAGTTCTGAATTAAAATCTTCCACCAAACCTTAGTCACAATTTATGTTCCTAACACTAGCTTAATGATAATTAAGTTATTTTACTAAATTCTTTGTTATATCTAAAATTAATTGAAAGAAACACAGAGCATCTCAACAGAAATATGGTAACAGAAGGGTTAAAATATATAATAAACAATTCTTAACCCCCCTTTTGATACTAACCCACCTGAAACTGCTTCTGGCTCTGTAGTACAAATGTCTTGTTTTCAAAAGTTCTGAATTAAAATCCTCCACCAAACCTTAGTCACAATTTATAATAAATTCTTTGTTATATTTAAAGTAATTGAAAGAAACACAGAGCATCTCAAGCCCTTTTGGTCATGAATGACCATAGGATTGCATCCGGAAAGTTCCCCTCTAAACCACAAGTCCAAGCAAGGTTTTTATAGAAGACTAGCAATTGCCCATGCATACCAGCCTCCCTTCTCCATGCCACCGATGTTATCCAAGGGAAAGTCTCTCTCTTTCTCTCTCTCTCTTCATATATATATATAGGCATGGGAGTGGCTGTGTGGTAAGTAGCTTGCTTACCAACCACATGGTTCCAGGTTCAGTCCCACTGCGTGGTACCTTGAGCAAGTGTCTTCTACTATAGCCTCGGTCTGACCAATGCCTGGTGAGTGGATTTGGTAGACAGAAACTGAAAGAAGAGCTTGTCATATATATATATATATATATGTGTGTGTGAATGTGTTCGTGTGTCTTTGTTTGTCCCCCCAACATCGCTTGACAACCGATGCTGGTGTGTTTATGTTCCCGTAACTTAGCGGTTTGGCAAAAGAGACCGATAGAATAAGTACTAGGCTTACAAAGAATAAGTCCTGGGGTTGATTTGCTCGACTAAAGGTGGTGCTCCAGCATGGCTACAGTCAAATAACTGGAACAAGTGAAAGAGTATATATATATATATATATGCATGTCTGTGTGTTTTTGTGTCTTCTTGGCATTGCATGATAGTTGTAAATGAGTGTCACTGTCATACAAGCAGTGTCATTCATTTCCAATATTCTGCAAGAACATGTCTGGCCATAGGGATTATTACCCTGCTTGGCAACAGGAAGGGTATCCAGCTGTAGAAAAATCTGCCACAAATAAACTCTCCACCCGACCCATGCAAGCATAGAAGAATGGACGTTAAACGGCGACGATGATGATGACAATGTGATGTATGTATGTATGATGTGAGGGTTCCATTGCGTATAAAAACCAACAACAGCATGTATAAACAATTGTGTGTATATTTTGGCATTTCAGAAACCTCAAAGGAAGATGCTTCATATTTGCGTAAAATTCTTCGATCTAAATTGGTTACCACAAAGACAGATCTTGAAGTGTTGAGGAAAGACCCTCGTTCTCCATTGTATTTTGTCAAGACATTCAATGACTTGAATCTGTAAGTAAACATAACTATCTGTTTCTTTATTACCCACAAGGGGCTAAACATAGAGGGGACAAACAAGGACAGACATATGGATTAAGTCGATTACATCGACCCTCAGTGCATAACTGGTACTTAGTTTGCCGACCCTGAAAGGATGAAAGGCAAAGTCGACCTTGGTGGAATTTGAACTCAGAACGTAATTGGCAGACGAAATACCTATTTCTTTACTACCCACAAAGGGCTAAACACAGAAGGGACAAACAAGGACAGATACACGGATTAAGTCGATTTCATTGACCCCCAGTGCGTAACTGGTACTTAGTTCATTGACCCTGAAAGGATGAAAGGCAAATTCGACCTCTGTGGAATTTGAACTCAGAACATAACGGCAGATGAAATACGGCTACGCATTTCGCCCGGCGTGCTAACGGTTCTGCCAGCTCGCCGCCTTAAACATAACTATTATCCACTTCACTGTGGCATAACTACACAAGTATACCCTGTCCTCCCACCCGCTTTGTTTCCTCATATCTGTAAGGAAAATGGCTATTTTTCAGTGAAATGTTTTTACAAATACTTGGTGTAGATTACAACAATATCAGAATTTGTTTGGTTTAAAATTTTGTAGGATAATTCACATGAGTCAACTTTGTATACTTGTAACATTCAGAAAAATGCTAAGCCATATGCCCATGGGCATATGGCGTAGTGGTTTAGAGCGTGGGCTACTAACCCCAAGATTCCAAGTTCAATTCCAAGCAGTGACCTGAACAATAACATTAATAATAATAATAATAATAGCAGATGGCAACGTTTCTCTAAAAGAAATGGAGAAACTTTCAAAATAGAAAAACCTGAAAATAGAGGTAACCAGAATGTGGAATCTAAAAACAGAAACAATTCCTATCATAGTAGGTGCATTAGGCATGATAAAAAAAATACTCAGACAAGTACATAACAAAAATTTCCTCAAGACACCTGAAGAAGGCTGGAGGGTATATCAGCTGAAACGTTGTGTTAACAACAAACAAGATGAGGACAAATATCCATCAAATGTAAATAATGTAAAGAATGCTATTTTTCAATGAAATTTTTTCCGAATACTTGGTGTAGATTACGACAATATAAGAATTTGTTTGGTTTAAAATTTTGTAGGATAATTCACATGAGTCAACTTTGTATACTTGTAACATTCAGAAAAATTGATATTTTTCAATGAAATTTTCTACAAATATCTTTTAGATGGTATAGATTACATCGGAATTTGTTGTAGACTACATGTAGAGAGGGTATATAACTACTCATTCTCATTCAACATTATTCAGCAGATCAACAGTTTATTGATTGTCTCATCTATGACAGTCCAGAAAATTGTAAGTTTAACCCATTAGTGTTTAAACTGGCCATATCCGGCTAGAATATTCTACCTATTTTATGTTCAAACTAGTCAGATATGGTCATTCATAGCTACCTTATTGTGTCATTTTAATAATAAACAATCACATCATTGAAATCTCAAAGCCATGGAATGATGCAAGATTAATTTTACATGGTGTGAATACATAAGCTTTACATTTGACAGAATAATCTGAATGCTGAAGGGTTAAATGATGAATAGTTAATCTTGTACATGTGTGTTTTATCGACAGAAAACCTGAACTTCTTAGAGGTGTGTATGCAATGGGATTTGATGCTCCTTCAAAAATTCAAGAAACTGCTTTGCCAACTTTACTAGCCAACCCGTAAGTATACTTCAGCTCGTTTTGTCTCACCAATGGAAACATTTCTCTGTATGAAGGGGGTACTGAAAAATTCCTGGTGTTAAGGGTATCACAAAGGACCTGGTTGGAGGCCCAACCTTCTGAGTTCTTTTACAGGGCTTAGGAAAACTGAAGGGCTACTGCAATAAGTGTGTGTATCTGAGAAAGGAATATCTCTTATTATAAAAGGCAGATTTTATCTGCCTCCCTTTGTCACTTATAGAAATCTACAATATAGGATTTCTTCAATTACAATTTACCTAGCATTTTTAAGAGTAGAATGCATCGGGTCATGCCAGGTCCAGTTTTTAAAATTTAAACTCCAATTAAGCAAAATTTACAGAAAACTCACATTCTGGTGTGTATGTCAAATGCTTTTCTTAGTCTGGTTTACAGCACATGCAAACGCACACACACAGTGTGCAACGAATAGAGTGAAACTAGATGTAATATTTGTTTCTGTCTATCACGCTGATAGATACATGAGTAAAATGTATGGCAAGCTAAGAGATAAGAGTGAGTGAAAATGTTCTTGGAAGAGAGTAAATAGCGACAGAGTGATTTGAGGAAGACTAAACTGAAAGTATGAAACTGTTTATGTATAAACAGACGACACTTATATATAGTTATTAATAAATGTATGCATCCGTTTAACCCTTTCGTTACCAAACCGCCCGAATTTACCTATTCATATTTAAATGAGAATATCAGAGTAAATCTCTTTAGTACATTCGTGAAAACACGCATTATACTTCGTAAACACTTCAAATACAGTTTTGTACAAAAATCGAAGTGTAATTTTAATTCCGTGAATTATGGGAGATTTTTTTCCGAAATTTGTTCCTATTGTGTTTTCAAAATTTGTAATTCTGACAAAAAAATGGATACGAATTTCATTATATCAAGCAGCGAGTCAGAATTCGAAGGATTTTCTACTGAAGACCATAAATCTAACTCTATGACTGAAAAAAAAAAAGCATCTTTATATAAGAGTGAAGTTGTGTGTCTGTCTCCTACGATTTAGATTCCTAACTACTCCCACATTTTGCGGTGCAGTTTAACCAAAAGCGGGTATCTTATAGTCGTGATTCATATCGAGCCCTTCTGGGTATTAGCATGAGTCTACGATTTAAAAAAAATTTACCATCATATTTTTCCATTTTAATGCATTTTTTTCGCTTTTATATAAGGGAAGTAACTCTCTAAAAATATCTACGATGTGTCAACGATTTTTAAAAAAAATCTACCTTAATTTTTTTCAATTTTTAATGCATTTTTTTGCTATTTTTTGGCTATAACTCTCTAAAAATGCTTATATAGTTATTTCCCTTACAACCCGAGCAACGCCGGGCGATACTGCTAGTCTCTCTATATATATAAACGGTAAAATGTCTGTCTGTGTGTGTGTCCTTTATACAGATCCACAATTTTTCAGTTAGAGGGCTCGCACTTTCTATGGTCATTCAAAACCATCCAAGGGTGGTCATGCACATCTTTACATTTCCCCAGTCACCTCGCAAAGCCATTAAAAAATCAATAGAAGTGACTCTTTTGTGAATTTTCTATCCAAAACCCAATCAAAATGCCCGAAACTTGATACGCCAATTGAATGCCAGCTAGCTGTATGTGATTGGTCAGAGATTTGGACAGTACTCGCGTGTATTTGCACACGCACGCAGCTGTATATGCATGCACTAGCACTATGACCCGGTGTTGCCGGTCATAGTGCTAGTCTTGAATGAAATCCTAATTAACTGATCCTCCTGTATTTTCTTTTATCCAAAGCCAGGAACTTTTCAGCACCCCCCCCCCCCTTGTGTGTGGCTGTGTGGTAAGAAGTTTATTCAGCTGAATACACGTCATTGATTGGTTGAAATTACCGAAATGCGAGAACTTTAACGTGATATAGCTTTGTAAATATAAGTTTTTCTCAAAAATGCTAAGAGTAAAAGATGTTTTATATGACACATTCTACCAGTGTCTGAAGTTTGAAAGTGTTTAGTTACAAAAAATTATTTTTTAAATCTGTCGGTCAAAAGGTAAAGATCTGTGTTTCCTTACCTCGATATAGTTGTAAATGTGTGTCACTGTCATGTAAGCCGTGTCCATTATTTCTAATCGTCCATGGAACCATTTCTGGTCACGGGGAAATTCCTGATCGCCTTACTCGGCAACAGGTGAGGGTTGGAAACAGGAAGAGCATCCAGAAATAGAAAATCTACCTCAGCAAAATTCCCACCCAGCTCCTGCAAGCATGGAAAATGGACATCAAAGGACATCATCATCCTACAAGTTTATAGTGTGATGTCATGGGGGTAGTGTTTGTTTTCTTTCTTCAGTGTTTTATATATATATATATATATATATATATATATGTGTGTGTTTATGTATCTATATCTCGTGTTTATTCTCTTTGTTGTCAGCCCTGTAAACATGATTGCGCAGTCTCAGAGTGGAACTGGAAAAACAGCTGCCTTTGTTCTCACCATGCTAAGTAGAGTAGATGTTAACCTCAAATACCCTCAGGTAAAAATATGTACTTACTGAGGTTTTTTTTTTGTTATTTTCTTTTCTTTTTCTCCCCCCCCCCCCCCCCACACTTTGTAAGCTCCCATTTAACCCTTTCGTTACCAACCCAGCTGAAACCGCCTCTGGCCCTGAGTACAAATGTCATGTTTTCATAAGTTTTGAATTAAAATCTTCCACCAAACCTTAGTCACAATTTATGTTCCTAACACCAGCTTAATGGTAACTAAGTTATTTTATTAAATTCTCTGTTATATCTAAAATTAATTGAAAGAAACACAGAGCACCTCAAAATAAATACAGTAATGAAAGGGTTAACTTTGAACCTGGCATATTGGTGAGCTCGATTTATCATCACTGCCATCATCAGCATCACTTTTCATTGTTTATTTGTTGTTGTGCTTGTCCATGTTGGCTAAGTTAAAGCCAAAGAGGTGAGTAGCAGGATCCATGGTCTTTGTAGAAAAATGGGTTTGTGAAAATATGTTACACAGGCTAATGCTAACCATTACTCTGAACCCTGTAAAGGAACCCAGCTGGGTTTTCAGTTATTGTATGTCTGCCTGCCAGCAAATAGAGCAGCTTCTATTTGTGATTCTCTACTATGAGTCTGTCTGCTAGCTAATAGAGAAATCTCTATTTGTGAGTCTCTACTATGAGTCTGTCACCTAGTAGAGTAATCTCTGTGAGTCTGCCTGCCATTAGAGCAGTTTCTATTTGTGAGTCTCTACTATGAGTCTGTCACCTAGTAATCTCTGTGAGTCTGCCTGCCACATTAGAGTGGTCTCTATTTGTGAGTCCGTCTGCCAGCTAATAAAGAAATCTTTATTTGTGAGTCTCTACTATCAGTCTGTTACCTAGTAATCTCTGTGAGTCTGCCTGCCATTAGAGCGGTCTCTATTTGTGAGTCTGCATTGTGAGATTACCTGCCAATAAATAGAGCACTCTCTCTCTCTTTCTCTCTCTCAAGGTGTTATTGATGGGCCTGGTCACTGTTGTATAGGCTGGTCAACATTACTGCCTTGAGTCCTAAGGCTCATAGGGCTGCTTAACCAGTTTCCATGGCATGCAAGTGACTGAGATCGCAAAATTCCCCCTCCTGAACAGAACAACTCCATCGTGGAGTTGCTGGTCTTGTGCCAAAATTCATCATCATCATCATTATCATTTCCTCTTCTTACAATTTCTTCTTCTAATTTCAGTGTCTGTGTTTAGCACCTACGTATGAATTAGCCATTCAAATTGGTGAAGTAGCTATCAAAATGGCTAAGTTTATGACCGATGTGAAAATCGGATTTGCTGTCCGAGGAACGGAACGAGGTATTTCCAATATTCTACTCATCCTTTCACCTCTCCAGTTCCCTTTTTTTTAAAAACCTTCTGATTTTAATTTGTATAGAAGCATGGGCAAGATTGAGGCCACAATCCCCTACAGTAGACCCATGGTAAATTTGAACCCATGCACCCATATTGTATGTACCATGGGTTCAAATTTAGTTTGAGTCCTCTTCATTTGAATTACAAACCCCATTAGTGATCTAGTAAGTTGGGGGTGGAAATATGGCTGCTGAAACCTGATCCTTTAGTGTTGTAAAAAAGACAAGTGAATACCACGTTGAATAATGTGATATATATTTGGGATAATAATAGAATTAATGACACCTTCGCAGATTAATATTTAGTGAATTATTTTTCTCGTAAATTGTATCAAGATTATTTTAACACCGATGGCTGCTGTGGTTTTGGCGCGAAACGAATAAGTTACAGCACAGACTTCAAAACAATGGGTTGGGAATCTCTAATCATGGTGACGCGTGCTGAAGAAGCTAAGGCTTATTTTGCCAGTGCAGAAACCGGTCCACGTGAGTCCAGATACTTAAATGTATGTTAGTAGATTGTCTTAACCTGATTTTGCCTTCGTTTGATTTCTGTAGTTTTCATCAGTGTGTTTTTGGCGATTTAATAAGAGTTTTGACTGTTATTTCAAGCAGGTAGACATACCTAGTATGTCCTTTGATTAATTTTATATATATATATATGTATATGAGGGGATGGAGGCGCAATGGCCCAGTGGTTAGGGCAGCGGACTCGCGGTCATAGGATCGCGGTTTCGATTCTCAGACCGGGCGTTGTGAGTGTTTATTGAGCGAAAACACCTAAAGCTCCACGAGGCTCCGGCAGGGGATGGTGGTGATCCCTGCTGTACTCTTTTGCCACAACTTTCTCTCACTCTTACTTCCTGTTTCTGTTGTACCTGTATTTCAAAGGGCCGGCCTTGTCACTCTCTGTGTCACGCTGAATATCCCCGAGAACTACGTTAAGGGTACACGTGTCTGTGGAGTGCTCAGCCACATACACGTTAATTTCACGAGCAGGCTGTTCCGTTGATTGGGTAAAAGAAAAAACAGGAGGATCAGATAATTATGATTTTATCTCACATATTTCCCTCTCAGAATCACACACGTATTGCAGTGGCGCTTCAGTTTTTCTAAGCCCTGTAAAAGAACTCGGAAGGTTAGGCTTCCAACCAAGCCTTTCATGATACTGCTAAGCATTTTGCCCTCTGTGCTAACGTTTCTGCCAGCTCGCTGTGGGTATTAAAATGAGAAGGGTATTTTTGTTTTTGCTATGGGTGATTGTTGCTAGCAAGAAGAGATGCCTGCAGGAATGTTGTCATCATCTGGGAAAAATCCATTGCTTAATGAATTTTTGTTTGTCTGATTCCAGATAAAATCTTTACCGAACAAATTGTTATTGGGACTCCCGGAACTGCATTGGATCTTGGTTGGAAATTTAATGCATTTGACTTACAAAAGATTTCAGTTTTTGTATTAGATGAGGCTGATGTAATGATTGCAACGCAGGGCCACAAAGACCAGTCCATCCGGATACAACGGTAAGTCGCTATTGTTATTTATCTATTGAAGAGCCACACAGGTGTGGCTACAGGTGCAAAGCATGGTTGGGTGGCTAGGAAGCTTGCTTCCCAAATATGTTGTTCAAATTCATGCCACCGGTCTCTCTTGAGTTATTTGCTCTTGGCTCATTTTTGTTTAAACTATGCAAATTAGAAAAGCCCCAACGGTTTTCTATTCTGTTTTGTATAACTTTAGGTCTTTTAGCTATTACTCTCTTACTTGTTTCAGTCATTTGACTGCGGCCATGCTGGAGCACCGCCCTTAGTCGAGCAAATCGACCCCAGGACTTATTCTTTGTAAGCTTAGTACTTATTTTATCGGTCTCTTTTTTGCCGAACCGCTAAATTACAGGGATGTAAACACACCAGCATCGGTTGTCAAGCAATGTTGGGGGGGACAAGCACAGACACACAAACATATACACATATATATGATGGGCTTCTTTCAGTTTCCGTCTACCAAATCCACTCACAAGGCATTGGTCGGCCTGAGGCTATGGTAGAAGACACTTGCCTGTTGTGCCACGCAGCTGGGCTGAACCCGGAACCATGTGGTTGGTAAGCAAGCTACTTACCACACACCCACTCCTATATATATATATATACACGAGGGGGTATTAAAAAGTTCCCAGCTTTAAGACAGACAGACAGACACACATATATATACATATATACAACGGGCTTCTTTCAGTTTCCGTTTACCAAATCCACTCACAAGGCATTGGTCGGCCTGAGGCTATGGTAGAAGACACTTGCCTGTTGTGCCACGCAGCTGGGCTGAACCCGGAACCATGTGGTTGGTAAGCAAGCTACTTACCACACACCCACTCCTATATATATATATATATATACACGAGGGGGTATTAAAAAGTTCCCAGCTTTAAGACAGACAGACAGACACACATATATACAACAGGCTTCTTTCAGTTTCCGTTTACCAAATCCACTCACAAGGCATTGGTCGGCCCGAGGCTATGGTAGAAGACACGTGCCCAAAGTGCCACGAATTGGATTGAACCCAGATAAAGTTGAACAATTGTCATGCTGATGAAAGCTCTTAAGCTACAAACCTGTGTTCCTCACTGTTTCCGTATCTCCAGACAATAATCCAGTCCTTTTCCTTAACCCCTTAGCATTTAAACCAGCCCTATCCGGCCCCAAATATTCTAATTCTACCTGTTTTATGCTCAAATCAGCCAGATCCCATCTTTCACTCCTACCCTATCTTTTACTTATTTCAGTCAATTGACTGTGGTCATGCTGGGGCACCGCCTTGAGGTGCCCCAGTAGGGCATTTTAAAAATGTATAACCCCCTCAACAAAATCTAACTCCAAGATAATACATGAGCATTCAAAATAAGGATCTGACAATAATTCTGCTTGCAAGATTTTTCTCTCTCCATTACTTAGCCTGTCTGTAATGCTTTCACATGATTAGTTGAAGGGACAAGTGAAGAGCAAAAGAAAAAGGGGGTCAGGCAAAGATGGAGAGTGCTGTGTATTAAGTCTATAAAATTGTGCATTAAACAATCATTGCATTCTAATTTCCTTCACTTTTCAATGAGTAGCAGATGAGTGACTATCTTTTGACACAAACAGAACACAGGCTATGCTTTCAGGTTCTTTGGATAAAGTTTACAGAAATAACCCAATAAGTTAATTCTGTGAAATATTCACGGGTCCCTCAAGTAAATGAGCATTATATTTGACAAAATAATTTGAATGCTAAATGGTTAATATCATGTCCCAACTCTTGAGGTTATCTCCCCTCCTCAAGTAGATCTTAATTGCAATTTGTTAATTACATTATATCCTCAAAAGGCGGTGAGCTGGCAGAATCGTTAGCACGCCGGGCGAAATGCGTAGCCATATTTTGTCTGCCATTACATTCTGGGTTCAAATTCCACCGAGGTCGACTTTGCTTTTCATCCTTTCAGGGTCGATAAATTAAGTACCAGTTACGCACTGGGGTCGATGTAATCGACTTAATCCCTTTGTCTGTTCTCGTTTGTCCCCTCTGTGTTTAGCCCCTTGTGGGCAATAAAGAAATAAGAAACATTATATCCTCAAGGTGTGAAGGGTAATATCAATAAATCCAGAACTTTTGTTGTATGTTGTTTGACAGACCTGTACTTGCCTATATTTCCTTGTTCACTTGTCTTCTGCCTTTTTCCCCTGCTGCTAACAGCTGCCTGTTTCTCTTTCCCCTCTCAAGCTTCTTACCACACAGCCACTCCTGCGCCTATCTGTATATGACTGTGTGATAAGCTTCTTTCAGTTTCTATCTACCAAATCCACTCACAAGGCTTGGGTTGGCCCAAGGCTATAGTAGAAGACATTTGCTTTTGGATGTCTTACAATAAGACTAAACTTCAAACCACGTGGTTGGGAAGCAAGCTTCTTACCACACAGCCACTCCTGCACCTCAAAATCAAATTCGATGGCTGGCATCCGTGCTAGCAGGGTGCAAAGAGCACCATACGAGTGTGATCGTTGACAGAGCGGCTAACTGGCTTCCGTGCCAGTGGCACATAAAGGGCACCATTCGAGTGTGATCATTACCTATTTCTTTATTACCCACAAGGGGCTAAACACAGAGGGGACAAACAAGGATAGACATAGGTATTAAGTCGATTACATCGACCCCAGTGCGTAACTGGTACTTAATTTATCGACCCCGAAAGGATGAAAGGCAAAGTCGACCTCGGCGGAATTTGAACTCACAACGTAACGCAGACGAAATACCGCTAAGCATTTCGCCTGGCGTGCTAACGTTTCTGCCAGCTTGCCGCCTTTGTGTGATCATTACCAGCGTTGCCTTTCTGGCACTTGTGCCCATGCTAGTAGGGTGCCAAGAGCACCATTCGTGCGTGATCGTTACCAGCGTCCCGTTACTGGCACCTGTAAAAAGATTCGATCGAGGTCCTTGCCAGTACCGCCTGACTGGCCTCCGTGCAGGTAGCACATAAAAAGCACCCACTACACTTTCGGAGTGGTTGGCGTAAGGAAGGGCATCCAGCTGTAGAAACTCTGCCAGATCAAGATTGGAGACTGGTGCAGCCATCTGTTTCACCAGCCCTCAGTCAAAATCGTCCAACCCATGGAAAGCGGACTTTAAATGATGATGATGATATATATCTGTGTGGTAAGCTTCTTTCAGTTTCCATCTACCAAATCCACTCGCAAGGCTTTGGTTGGCCAAAGGCTATAGTAGAAGACATTTGTTTTGGATGTCTTACAATAAGACTGAACCTAGAACCATGTGGTTGGGAAGCAAGCTTCTTACCACACAGCCACCACATCTGTTCCTATGTTTGGGTGGAAACTAATTCTTTCTCCGTCCCCAAACTTTGTTTACAGTTTTATCCCAAGAAAAGAGAAAAAAATACCTCAGAACTACTCTTTTTTTTTAACAATACTTTGGAGAAAAATTTAGAAAACTTCAAGTGGTTGGGAAGAAATTTAATCAAGATCCCTTCAAAGTCAGTCTCCTGGTCTGGGAGGAAGAAGGGAGTTACCTGCGAATCTGAGACTTGACCAAAACGTTAGCAACAAAGGGAATTTATTAAAAACATCCAAAAATGTGGCATGGTATGGTGGAGGTGGGGCGTTAAACCAGCTGAAGGATTAAGTGTTCTATCCAAGAATTTAACATATATAAACCAAATACCACAAGGTATCACCCACTGAAAGGCTCTTGAGTCACCTATGTATTCTTCCCCACCTTTTATTTTCTTCTGTCTTAAATTGGTGTTCATCATCATCATCATCATCATTTAACCCTTTAGCATTCAGATTTTGTCAAAAGTAATTCTTATTCTTATTGTTTTGAATTAATTCTGTATTGTATTGTAGCCTTGAGATTTTGATGATGTGATTGTTAAATGTTTGGGATGATAGGTGGGAAAGGCTGGACATGGTCAGTTTTAACATAAAATCTCTCGTGGAAGCGTCATCCAACCAAAGTACAAATATATGGCAGCGCCCCAGCATGGCCACAGCTTGTGAGTTGAAACTAGATAAAAAAAATTAAAATAACATAAAAATAAAAAATATGGGAAACTACCACCTGTATCATCTCTTGTGCAAAGTAGAAGAGTCCAGTTTGCTGGACATTGTTGTAGAGCTGAAAATGAGGTAATTTCTACTCTTCTCCTCTGGAAGCCATCTGCTCGCAATTCCAGAGGGCGCACACTCTCCTACCCTGATGTAATCTCCAGGGATACAGGCATCCAGCAACAGGACCTCCGTAATGCTATGATGGACCGTGAAGTCTGGCATAACATAGTAAATTCCATTGTCTCGACCACAGTCGAACAATGATGAAGATGATTAACATAAAACAGGTAGAATATTTAACCCTTTCGATACCAACCCGGCTGAAACCGCCTCTGGCTCTCTTGTACAAATGTCTTGTTTTCAAAAGTTCTGAATTAAAATCTTCCACCAAAACCTTAGTCACAATATATGTTCCTAACACCAGCTTAATGGTAACTAAGTTATTTTATTAAATTCTTTGTTATATCTAAAATTAATTGAAAGAAACACAGAGCATCTCAAAATAAATACGGTAAAAAAGGGGTTAATCTGGATATGTCCAGTTTCAGTGCTCAAATGTTGATGTCCATTTTCGATGCTGGTATGTCGTGGTTGGGTCGGCGCAGAGTGGGATGGGCAGGAGCATGAGAGTGCGGAGGAACGCGAGCCATCAGTTGACAACTAGCACAGATACATGCAGGCTGCGGTGTTTTCACTGGGCGGCCACCGCCAACAGTGGTTGATGGCAGCATGGTGCAGAATGGACTCGGCTGTCCGGCAGTTTCGACCACATCATTGCAGTCCAGTTGGCAACAGTGGCTAGGCCGGCAGCATTGTTGGCAGTTGTGCCCATGTGGATGGGTATGCAGGACGAGGACGAATTGGTGCCGTGCATCGTCGGTGGAGCATAGAGAAGCAGCCAGAAGACTGTAGAGACGTCTGTGGAAGGAACGAAGCACAGGGCAGAGATCACATTGTGTCTGTGTGGCTCGGCTGGCTACCCGATACTCTGTTTCGGTTGGTCAGTCAGGGGTTGCTATGCGGTCCCTACCAGTACTGAGTCAACCGTGTTTTCCCAGCGCATGACAAACAACCCACGTACACAAATATATTCATGCTTGATACCACCCCCTGACGACCTTTCCTTCCACGTGACATTGACCGCGTGTACAGGGTGCTGTCAGCGATGGCTTCCCCCTTACACACCAGAAGATGGGGAAGGGGCATGTATAACACCGACACATACACTTGCGGTCGAGTATTCTGGATGCTATATAATTTCTAATATTCTCATTTCTTTCATATATTTCCCATTTTTCTTTTCCTTGTTTTTGTTTTGTTTCTATTATTTTTTTTTTTTGTGTTTTGTTTCTATCGTAGACATTTAGGAGAATGCCAGATGTTACTATTCTCTGCCACGTACGATACCGAAGTAATGAAATTTGCACAAGACATCATCCCAAATCCTGTCACGATCAGGCTGCGCCGAGAAGAGGAATCCCTTGACAATATCAAGCAATATTACATTGAATGTCAGGGCCAGGATGATAAATTTAAGGCCCTTTCCAACATCTACGGTTCAATATCCATTGGACAAGCTGTTGTTTTCTGTAAAGTGAGTAGATTTGACAGTGATGTTCTACTTAACCTTACTGACTTTCAGTTGTTCTGACCCTGCTTAGTTCTGATCAGCCTTTTCCCTATCCTGCCTTTTTAATGTTATTTGTATAATGTTTTCCTTTCATCTGTCCCTCTGTTTCATTGTCTGCCTGTCGTTAATCAAAGACATATTTGTTTCTTTTTATAGACTAGAAGATCAGCCTCTTGGTTATCCGAAAAGATGAGTCGTGATGGCCATGCCGTTGGCTTGCTAAGCGGAGAGTTGCCAATCCATCAGAGAGCTGACATCATCCGACGTTTCAGAGAAGGGAATGAGAAAGTGCTGATTACAACAAACGTTGCTGCCCGAGGTAAGACCAGTCTTCTTAATTCTACCATTTCCACATGAGTAACAGATGAGTGACTGTCTTTTGACACAAACACAACACAGGCTTTCAGGTTCTTTGGATAAAGTTTACAGAAATAACCCAATAAGTTTACCCTTAATTCTGTGAGATATTCACGGGTCCCTCCATTAAATGAGCATTATGTTTGACAAAATAATTTGAATGCTAAATGGTTAATATCATTTCCCCTCCTCAAGTAGATCTTAATTGCAATTTGTTCATCATCGTTTAACGTCTGCTTTCCATGCTAGCATGGGTTGGACGATTATGACTGAGGGCTGGCAAACCAGATGGCTGCACCAGGCTCCAATTTTGATCTGGCAGAGTTTCTACAGCTGGATGCCCTTCCTAACGCCAACCACTCCGAGAGTGTAGTGGGTGCTTTTTACGTGCCACCAGCACGGGGGCCAGTCAGGTGGAGGGTAATTTCAATAAATCCAGAACTTTTGTTGTATGTTGCTTGACAGACCTGTACTTGCCAATATTTCCTTGTTCACTTGTCTTCTGGCTTTTATCCCCTGCTGCTAACAGCTGTGTTTTACAGTTTCTTAGATTCTTTATTCATATTCATTGTAGTGCTGGGCTCACTTTTAGTTTATTGTATGCAAAACTGTTTCTGCTACTACTAATCTTTGTGGTATTGAAAATATGTTGTCGCAGGCAAATGGACAGACACTGAGAATTCATGTTCAAATTTAGTTATTCAAAATCTAATGGAACTAATGATACCAACCTGCTCAAGATCGCCCTTGGTTCTATATAATAATAATAATGAAATTATTGTATACAGTGCTCAGGTGCACCACAACTTGTCAGAAAGTGCATATAAAGTACATGCAGTAATGTAGAAATGTCTGGAAAGTGAACAGTGTATGAGTCAGGTACATGCTTGCGTGTGTATGGAGTGGAGGAGAAAATCAGGTGTAGTGTTGGCGAATCTCAGAAAGCATGGAAGTTTTGAAGGATGCAGTGCTCCGACAACTAACAACCGATGCCGGCAGTTTGTTCCATGCTTCAGCAACTCTCAGCGTGAAAAAATGTTTCCTGAAGTCATGGGAGCTGTGCTGTTTTCTGACTTTGTAAATATGTCCACGGGTGTTAGATGGGTGGAGTTTGAAGAGGTGCTTAGAGTTATTGTTTGTGCGATGGTTGATAATTTTATGGGTGTCTGCCAAGTCAGCTGCCAGACTTCACGTTTTAAAGAAATACAAATTAAAACCCCTCATCACAATTTCTTGTTAATTTATGTTCCAAACGCCAGTTTATTAACAACAAAGTTGTTTTGCTAAATTCTTCATTATTTTCAAAATTAATTGGAAGAAGTGAAGGCGCATAGCTCGGTGGTTAGGGAGTCGAGCTTACGATTGTTAGGATGTGAGATCGAATCCCGGACCGGGCTGCATGTTGTGTTCTTGAGCAAGACACCTTTATTTTACGTTGCTCCAGTTCACTCAGCTGTAGAAATGAGTTGTGACATCACTGATGCCAAGCTGTATCAACCCTTGCCTTTCCCTTGGATGTGGAAGCACTCCATCGGTTACGACGAGGGTTCCGGTTGATCCGATCAACGGAACAGCCTGCTCGTGAAATTAACGTGTAAGTGGCTGAGCACTCCACAGACACGTGTACCCTTAACGTAGTTCTCGGGGATATTCAGTGTGACACAGAGAGTGACAAGGACGGCCCTTTGAAATACAGGTACAACAGAAACAGGAAGTAAGAGTGAGAGAAAGTTGTGGTGAAAGAGTACAGCAGGGATCACCACCATCCCTGCCGGAGCCTTGTGGAGCTTTAGGTGTTTTCACTCAATAAACACTCACAACGCCCGGTCTGGGAATCGAAACCGCGATCCTACGACCGCAAGTCCGCTGCCCTAACCACTGGGCCATTGCGCCTCCACTTCCCTTGGATAACACTGGTGGCATGGAGAGGGGAGGCCGGTATGCATGCCTTCACATACAGTAAAACATAAAATTTGTTTAATAGAACCATGGGCAGTGTCGGGGTTGTTTGGTATTGAAAGACTTGATTAAGTGGTTATGGCTTTCATCATCATCATCATCGTTTAACGTCCGTTTTCCGCGCTAGCACGGGTTGGACGGTTTCGACCGGGGTCTGGGGAGCCAGGGGCTGCTCCAGTCTGGTCTGGCAGTGTTTCTACAGCTGGATGCCCTTCCTAACGCCAACCACTCCGCGAGTGTAGTGGGTGCTTTTTACGTGCCACCTGCACAGGTGCCAGAGGGGTCTGGCATCGGCCACGGTCAGTTGGTGCTTTTTATGTGCCACCTGCACAGAAGCCAGTCGGGGCGGTGCTGGCATCGGCCACGTTCGGATGGTGCTTTTTATGTGGGGGGAGGGTGCAGAAATATAGGGGAGCACCAGTGGGGAGGGGTGTTCGGAGAAACGATGACAGGTTCTAGACAAGTAGAACGTAGGATATCACGAGAGGGGTAATGCATGGTGAAATAGCATATTGAAGAGGGGGGTTCGAAGAGTAGACACCTATAATGGTGGTGGGAGAAGCGACATCTGGTATAGATGGAGCAAAAATATAGAGATATCCGGTATTGGTGGTGGGGGTGGGCAAGGGCGGGTGCACCGGGAATATACGAAGGTTGAACTTGACGGGCTGGCTTAAAAATGCTCTTAGCAATGGAAGGGGGGGAGGGCAGACAACGTAAAAGAGGGAGAGAGAGAGAGAAGGGAATAGTGGAACCCCGCGAAAATCGTCCGCCATTGAAAAAACCCCTGTATGGAGAAACTTAAATATAAATATCTATTCTGTATTTAGCGAGACACGAAGCCGGAAACCGATGGTCAACAATAACTAATAAATTATACAGAATATGCAATACGAGGCAAAACTGAAAATAATAATAATACTAATAAACAAATTGTCGACGGGGGTCAAAGGGATAATACTAATACTAATAATAATAAACAGCTTAACCACTAGAGATCAGACAAATTTGCATGAGAATATTACTGGTACAGATTACGGGATGAATTAGATTAGAAAGATTTTCTTATCTTGGGAACATTTCGTTTTTCGGCCTGACACGGCGACTCACACCATAATTATTTCAGTTTCAGCAAACCATTCCAAATCAAAGACAACTTCAAAATCATTCTTTTCCTTCTTTTATTTCTTCGTTTCTCTCTCCTCGCCACCCACAATACCTGAAAACCATTTTTAGGAATCGATGTTGCCCAAGTAACTATGGTTGTTAACTTTGATCTGCCAACTTTGCAAGATGGTAAACCGGATTTTGAAACTTACCTTCACCGTATTGGGCGTACTGGAAGGTTTGGCAAGGATGGAATTGCTCTGAACATGGTCGGCAGAAGTAGCTTGAACATTCTTCATGAAATAGAGAGACATTTTGGTAAGTTCTTCCTTTTCTTCACTCTATGGCACTGTATAACATGATTTTTGTCCCTGGGTAGAAGCTGTTATTTCCTATTTGCTTACCCTTAGAAAGTATGAAAAATGGGTAATATTTCCTTTAAATTTTGCTTTTGTTCCATTTATTCAAACCCCAAAGAATCCCTCTCTTCAACTCATGGCTATGATGCTCCCCCACTACTCCTGCTCATGATCAAAGATGCATATATTGTCAGCCACCAAGGAACATGCTCAAGTGGTTACGGGTCAAGCAACTGACAAGCAAACCTTTGGTATTGAGCAGAATATTTGCTACAACGATATTTCGGCTTCAGCAATTCAGTGCTGAATCTATCTGAAATCATCATCATCGTTTAACGTCCGCTTTCCATGCTAGCATGGGTTGGACGGTTCAACTTGGGTTTGGGAAGCCCGAAGGCTGCACCAGGCCAGTCAGATCTGGCAGTGTTTCTACAGCTGGATGCCCTTCCTAACGCCATGGATGCCCTTCAGTTTCAAAACAGATATCTAAGTCACAAAAGCAAAGTTTGAAGGGAATAGTTGCCATTTCCTTTGATTTCTAGATGGAAGCAAACAGGAAATATTTACTAATTGACCAGACAGAAAAAGATTAAAAAATTTTATTACAGTGTTTATTTTATTGCTTTTCCCCCCTACAGCACCAGGACCATGTTGTTTTGAAACTAGATTATATCAAGGGCAGGAGATTTGTAGAATTGTACTTAATTTATTGGTTTTGGAAGGGTGGAAACAAATGGATCTGAGAAACCATCATCGATTATGATGGCCACCTTTCCCATGGTTGCCCGAGTTGGTTGAAGCTGCTTCCTAAGGCCTCCTTCTGCAACCAGATGCCCTTCTTGGTGTCAGCCTTTGTTACTTTATCATCCACCATCATCACTTGTTGAACTAGTGAGCAGAATGTGCATTTACAGGAAACATAAAACAAAATCATTGCTGCCAAGCATGTGTGTGTGTGTGTGTGTGTGTGGTGTGTGTGTGTGTGTGTGTGTGTGTGTGTGTGTGTGTGTGTGTGTGTGTGTGTGTGTATATATATGCATATGCTAGGGTGAGTCAAAAAGTAAAGCCATTTTGTTTAGGACAGGTATAATTACCAACACAGGAACATGTATCATACATCAAAAGAAAGCTGGTCCTCTGTGGATCACATCCCTACTCCTCAACATAGTCACTGTTTCTCTCAATAGCAATGTTCCACCTTCGAATGAGAACATGTATCCCTGCCCTGTAAAATTCTGTTGACTGTTCTTTGAGCCACTTCTTCACTACAGTTTTCACTACCTTGTCACTGGAATAATGTTTGCCTCTCAAACCCTCATTCATGGGGCCAAAGAAATGATAGTCCAGGGACGAGGAAGTGAAAACTGTAGTGAAGAAGTGGCTCAAAGAACAGTCAACAGAATTTTACAGGGCAGGGATACATGCTCTCATTCGAAGGTGGAACATTGCTATTGAGAGAAACGGTGACTATGTTAAGAAGTAGGGATGTGATCTACAGAGGACCAGCTTCATTTTAATGTATGATACATGTTCCTATGTTGGTAATTATACCTGTCCTAAACAAAATGGCATTACTATTTGACACCCCCTTGTATATATAGGTGGATGTGTGGCAAGAAGTTTGATTGCTAAGAGGTTCAACACCTCATTTGTGTTTTTAAAAAAAAGAACAATGTTATTGGAAAGTAACAATCGGCAGGCATTGGCTTCTCCCCCCACCAACCATCTCGTTTTTCATTCCATCATCATCATCATTGTGTCTGTGTCCAGCCCACAAAGCTTCATCGGTATTATGCCTTTATAACGATAAACGTCGCCCTTTTCAAGCCTAGCCAGGTTCATGGGCCCAGTTTCCCGGTTTCTGTGGCATATGTGTTCCTCCTCAGCTGGACGGGACGCCAGTCCATCACAGCATTACTCAAGAAATAGGAAGAAAGAGTGAGAGAAAGTTGTGGCGAAAGAGTACAACAGGGGTCGCCACCACCCCCTGCTGGAGCCTCATGGAGCTTTTAGGTGTTTTCGCTCAATAAACACACACAATGACCAGTTTGGGAATCGAAGCCGCGATCCTCCGACTGCGAATCCGCTGCCCTAACCACTGGGCCATTGCGCCTCCACATTATGCCTTTATGGCAAATGTAATGAAATAAAGAATTTGCTTCCCCACCACATGGTTTTGGGTTAAGTCCCTTTGTGTGGCACCTTGACCAAGAGTTTTCTACTATAAGCCCTGGTTGACCAGAGCCCTGTGAGTAGATTTAGTGGACAGAAACTAAAACAAGTCTGCCGTATATATGTGCATGTATATTACATTTATACACACACGTGTATATACATGTGTGTGTATGTTACTGTGTTTGCCTTTATATCATATGACAGCTGTAAATAAGTGTCGGTTTCGGCAAGGTTTTTGCAGCTGGATGCCCTTCCAAACACCAACCACTTTACAGTGTGGACTGGGTGCTTTTAAGTGGCACCTGCACTGACAGGGTCACCAAGTACATGTAAACAAAAGTCCTTTGACTAGGGGAGGGGGCATTGGCAGAGGTAGATGATGAAAAGTTATAGTAAGACAGAGACAGAAGCAGGTGTCTTGATGTAGGTGAGCTACAAGGTTACCTGACCAAAGTGAGAGAGAGAGAGAGAGAGAGATCAGGAACAAGGACAGAACCAAGTGTGTTGCCACAAAGGTGATACATGGTTACCCAACGTGAGGGAAGTGCAAGAGAAGATTATTTGTTTTTGTATAGTTTAGCTAACCTGTTATTAATTAATGCATTTTCCAGTAATTATCGACTCGATCTCTCCACCCTTGTTAATTAATTAACACGAAATGTTTTCTAATTTCACAGCACGAACAATCTTGAAACTTGATGCCAATGATGTCGATGAGTTGGAGAAGATAAGTGAGAACTAACAGTGATTCAGTTGAGACAGCATTTATTGAAATACAAAAATAAATCTATGTATTTTTTTCCCTACCATAATACCACCATACATTATATTAAATTGTATTATTGAAAAAAAAAAAGAAGTGTTCCACTATTTCTTACAATTCTTTTGTAAATCAGTCTTGTTGGCGAGATGAAGCTAAGCTCAGTACCGTAAAATCTGATGCTTAACTCTTTGCCTCCAAAGTCTTTTCATAAGTTTGACCCAAACATCCATGCTCTTGTTTCATACGTCCTGAGTTAAACATATGCTTTCCTTCCATATGTCCCAAGTTACTCTGGTGGTTGAGATCTAAAATTAGGAATGTGTATCAATATATATGATGTTACGGAGGCTGGGGAAATACATGGGACAGGCAAAAGGGTTCCCTTTAACTCTTTGCTTGTCTAAAGCATTTTCACGAATTTGTTTTAAACATCCATGCTCGATTTCAGACTTCTAATTGGACCCTGTTTCATACATTCTGAGGGATATAAAATTTCCCTAGGACCCAAGTTACTCTGGCTGTTAAAAAAAAAAAAGGGGGGGATGTGTTTCATATATAATACATAGATATGAGAGAAATATAACGTGGTACTCAAGACGAAAGCTTAAGCACTAATTTCAGGTGGGAACAACCTGAAGTTGATTGGATATCGCAAGAAATACCTGGCTAATAATTAATTCATCAATCAATGCACTGCAACTATAACAGGTGATTGCAATTGTAAAATCACTTTTTTTTTTTTTTTTTATGATTTTTGAATCCTGCCAAGGTAAGTTTATTTCATTGATTATCTTAAGAAATAGTATGGCCGTAATGAATACAGCAGTGAAGTATATCGAATAGGTTGTTAAACGAGATTAAACTTGTAATGGAAAATGGACACAGAATTTCCGTAAGAACCTTTTAGCTTTTGGATTGTCCTGTCAAAATGTGATGCTCACTTATTGACATTGTTTGTTTTTCAACGACGCTGTAGAGTAAGCGCGTAAGGCCGAATTTGAACATAAAACGACTAGAAAATTTAGGCCAAATATGGCCACTACACTCTCGGAGTGGTTGGCGTTAGGAAGGGCATCCAGCTGTAGAAACTCTGCCAGATCAAAATTGGAGCCTGGTGTAGCCATCTGGTTCGCCAGCCTTCAGTCAAATCGTCCAGCCCATGCTAGCATGGAAAGCAGACGTTAAACGACGATGATGATGATCAGTTTAACTGTTTCGTCCTGGCTGGTACATATTTGCACCAGTCAAAAATTTTACAACCTATGTGATGCAGTATAGTACCACTCTGGGTTTTTCTCGTATGTAGCACCAGACATGATTGGAGTGTATGACACTATAACGACAGCCCAAAAAGGTTCGCATGTGTACAAACCCCACCGCCATTAATCGACTTGGAAAAAAAATTCCAGGTTGAAAGGGTTAAATGCTAAAGCAGTGTTTCTCAATCATTTTTTTTTTTTTTAATCTATGGACCCCCTTTGATTAGTTTCACTGTTGTGGACCCCCATAGCCATTTGATGTTTAAAAATTAGTTTTACAGATTCTTCTTTCAAAATTCCTATTTTGTTAGTTCAGTCTACACAAGTAGAAAAAAAAATTTTGCTATTTCTTGCATTAAATCTAAATCGTTTTTTTTTTTTTTTTTTTTTTTTTTGTGGGCCCCTAAAATACTACTGTGATTTACTATTTTGCTTGTGTAGCCCCCCATCCTCCCCCCATTAGAGCATCCAGACCATCTTTTACACAGCTTTACTTCTTGTTGGTGGCACCATCCTCCACCTAACTTCGCAACTCAACTGATTCCAGTAGACAAAATACATTGCCAAGTGAGGGTGAATCCCAGGTCGCATGGAATATCGGATGGGGAAGACCCTAATCTATGTTCTGTAAATTCTTAAATGAAAGTCATTCCTTATATCAACTCAAAACTGTCATTTTATGTCAGGGGTTACTTGGCTGGGAGAAGGTGGCCGTGATTTTCTATGTTAGTATAAAAAAAAATGCTGAACAAGGGTCCAAAATGGTCAAAGGAATCCTTCTTTACCTTTATCTCAACCCAAAAATTGCATTGGTTTGATGTAAGAATTGTTGAGAACAGCAGCAACACAGCAGTTTGTAGAAATGAGGAATTTATCTTGAAAGTTTCATAGAATAGAATAAGATAGAAATTTCGTTTCTTTTAGTTCCATATTGATTTTCCTTTTTTTTAAAAGCACACTTCAATCTCATATGCAAGATAGCTTAGTCCTTTTTTTTTTTTTTTTTTTTTTTGCCATACCCCTTCAAAAAATATTAACATGGACGACAGGTGTGCCTTAAAATGAATCGAATTCAAAAGTTACAAAAAAAAAATGCAAAACTGATTCTGCTATAATAATTCTCTTTACTATGGGCACAAGGCCTGAAATTTTTGTGGGGGTAGAAGGGAAGGGCTAGACACCCCTGGCACTCATTTTACTGACCCTTGAAGGGATGAAAGGCAAAGTTGAACTCAGAATGGATGAAATACCGCTGAGCATTTTGCCTGGCATGCTAATGATTCTGCCAGCTCATCACCTTAAACCTCGATAATAACAATTACGATTTCAAATTTTGGCTCAAAGCCAGCATTTTAGTGGGGAGCTAAGCCAATTACATCGACCCCTAATGCTCAGCAACACCAAAAGGACAAAAGGCAAAATGGACCTTTGCAGAATTTGAACTCAGAATATAAAGGACAATGAAATGCTGTTGAGCATTTTGCCCACCATGCTAACAATTCTGCCAGCTTGCCACTGCCATAATAATAATAATTTCTAATTTAGACACAAGGCTAGTAATTTTGATTAAACCCTAATCAACCACCAGCTGGGGGGAGGGGTGAAGAAGCAAAGGGAGATAACCGAGATTTACTTTGCTTTTCATCTCTCTGGGGTCAATATAATGAAACGTCCCTCCCAAATTTGTGGTTGTCTACCTACACAAGAAATTATAAGTAGGCTTGATTGTGTCACTGACTGTTCGTGCCTTCCATGTTTATGAAATGGGATCAGCCAATTTACATCAAACCCAAACGATGATGATAATAATACTAAAAATTAATCAAACGTGTCCCGTAAAGTATTTCATGTAAACGAAAAAAACTTCAGTCAGTCTTCAGTTTGTTCTCTTAGCCTTCGATTTTAGTTTTTCCTTTCTTTTCAAACCATTCTTCACTTTTATCTCCTTCTATTGCCTGCAGAAAGAATGAGAGGAAATCAGAAATATTATACACATGCATCAAAGAATCAAATCAAAATCGAAATCGATCAACATCAATGGAATTTGTAGTTTGTAGTACCAGAGCCGGTGGCACATAAGAGAACCATCCGAATGTGGCCGTAACCAGCACCACATTGACTGGCCTCCGTACTGGTGGCACGTAAAAAACACTATCCGAGCGTGGCCGTTCGCCAGCCTCATCTGGCACCTGTGTCGGTGGCACATAAAAAGCACCCACTACACTCACGGAGTGGTTGGCGTTAGGAAGGGCATCCAGCTGTAGAAACACCGCCAGATCTGACTGGCCTGGTGCATCCTTCGGGCTTCCCAGACCCCAGTTGAACCGTCCAACCCATGCTAGCATGGAAAGCGGACGTTAAACGATGATGATGATGATGATACGGACACATGCATATGCCACACACATACTGTCAACATCATCTTAGCATTCATTTTTCTACGTTTACATGGGTCAGATGGAGTTTATTGAAGCAGGCTTTCTATGTGTCCAGATGTTCCCCCTGTCACTGGTCCATAGCCATTTCCCAGCCAGATGATAGTTCCCTGCTAGCCAGACTTAAAATACC
This sequence comes from Octopus sinensis, assembly GCF_006345805.1. Classification (NCBI taxonomy): domain Eukaryota; kingdom Metazoa; phylum Mollusca; class Cephalopoda; order Octopoda; family Octopodidae; genus Octopus; species Octopus sinensis. The sequence continues at coordinate 18,696,588 of NC_043021.1, read as the reverse complement.
AGAAATGAATGACTTCCATTTACGAGTATCACACAATATCAAGACAGAGAGAGACATACATAAACACACATTCACATGCAAATGGTTCCTGCTTCCAGTCTTCCAATGAGAACATGTCCTACTATCATCATCATCATTTAATGTCCACTTTCCATGCTAGCATGGGTTGGACGGTTTGACTGTGGGCTGGCAAACCAGATGGCTGTACCAGAGTTTCTACAGCTAGATGCCCTTCCTAACGCCAACCACTCTGAGAGTGTAATGGGTGCTTTTATGTGCCACCGGCACGGGGTACGGTCAGGTGGTACTGGCAATGACCTCGCTCAAATTTTTTTTTTCACATGCCAACGGCACAGGTGCCAGTAAGGCGATGCTGGTAACGATCCCGCTCGAATGGTGCCTCCTACATACCACCGGCATGGAAGCCAGTTAGCCGCTCTGGCAACGACCACACTCAGATGGTGCTCTTAGCACCCTACTAGCATGGGGCACAAGTGCTGGTAACGATCACACTCGAATGGTGCCTTTTATGTGCCACTGGCACAGAAGCCAGTTAGCCGCTCTGTCAACAATCATGCTCATAGGGTGCTTGTGCCCGTCACTGAATTTCATTTTGATTTCGATTTCACTCGCCTCAGCAGGTCTTCACAAGCAGAGTTTAGTGTCTGAGGAAGTATTACCCTGCTTGGAAACAAGTGAGGAGTTGGTGATAGGAAGAGCATCCAACTGTAGAAAATCTACCTCAACAAATTCCATCCACCCCATGCGAGCGTGAAAAAGTGAGCATTAAACAACGACAGGGATATCTGAATCTTTCATTCGGTAACAATGACTAGCACAGGAGTGGCTGTGTGATAAGTAGCTTGCTTATCAACCACATGGTTCTGGGTTCATTCCCACTGCATGGCACCTTGGGCAAGTGTCTTCTACTATAGCCTCGGACCAACCAAAGCCTTGTGAGTGGATTTGGTAGACAGAAACTGAAAGAAGCCCGTCGAATATATGTCTGTGTTTGTCCCCCCGACATCGCTTGACAACCAATGCTGGTGTGTTTATGTTCCCGTAACTTAGCGGTTCAGCAAAAGAGACTGATAGAATAAGTACTAGGCTTACAAAATTTGCTTGACTAAAGGCGGTGCTCCAGCATGGCCACAGTCACATGACTGAAACAAGTAAAAGAGAAAGAGAGCAGAACAAATTGTCCAATTTGCTTACCTTGTCCAAGAGTGAAGGGGCATTTGTGTCTATTTTTGAGAGTTCCTTAAATGCTTCATCTCCAACAAAACAGATTTCATGATTGTCCTGCAACAGAAAATACAAGGAAACATAAACCATTTTCTCACAAAAGGAATTCATCTCAGTTCCTCAAGACTGCTTCAGATAAGGATTTCTTCAGGTTAGGCCCATTGCCAAATTTCATAATTTCGTTTTAGTATGAGAAGAGTTTCTAACTGAGGTACTGAACTATATATTTATCTGTCTATTATTTGCCTTTTTTTTTCACATTGTTTTGAATTAATCCTGCTTTATACAATAGCTTTGAAATTCCAATGATGATGATGATCGTTGTCATTTAAAGTCCATTTTTCCATGCTAGCCTGTCTGCTTTGGCATGGCCTCTACAGCTGGATACCCTTCCTACACCAACCACTTCACTGGGTGTTTTTTTTTTATGGCATCAGCACTGGTGAGGTCACTAAGGACACATGATAAGATCCCACAACTAAATGAAGCATCACATTGAAGGATAGAAGGACAGGAGTGAGTGTCTGTTTTTCCAAGCTAGCATGGGTTGGATGGCTAGAAACGAACTGATGAAGCAGAGGGCTGTGTCAAGCACCAATGGCTTCTACAGCTGGATGCCCTTCTTAACACCAACCACTTCACTGGGTGAGGTTACCTAAGACGCAAGACAAGATCCCTCAACTAAGTGAAGCATCATATTGAGGGGATAGGAGAGTATGATAGGATGAGCAAGGGCCTCGCCGAAGAGTTGAATACATGGCTTACCAGTCTGGAAAGACTGTGATTGTCTATTTTTAAAATGACATTGTAGGGTACGTGTACAAGGCCAGATCTGGTTGGTCTGAATGTAAAATACATGGGGTATTTGGGCTGGATATGGCTGGTTTAAACCAGCCATATCAGGCCCAAATATCCTACCTAGTTTTATGTTCAAACTGACCAGATCCAACCTCTCACACCTATCCTACAATATCATTCTAAAAACAAAAACAAACAATCACTTCATCAAAATCTCAAAGCTATGAGACAATGCATGATTATTTCAAAATAATATGAATGAATAATCAGAGTAATCTGAATGCTAAAGGGTTAAACTGGCCATACCAGGCCAAAATTTTCTGCTTGTTTTATGTTCATACTGGCTAGATCCAGCCATTCACACCTACCCTACAATGTCGTTCTAAATCTAAGCAATAACACTGAAATCTCAAAGATATGAGCTAATGCATGATTAATTCAAAACTGTGTGAATCACTAAGCACCGCATTTGACAGAGTAATCCAGAAGAGTCCATCATAGTCCAGATGTAAACATAGCAGATTTTTTCCAGAGAGAAAAGGAAAAGAAATAATCAACCCTTGTACTAGACCTTGTCCATCGACGCTAGAAGATTGTAAAGTGGGGATTGAACTGTTCGGGTGGTCGGTGTTAGGAAGGGCATCCAGCCGTAAAAACCATGCCAAAACAGACACAGAAGTCTGGTGCAGGCTGCTCCCCGGTCAACAGGGAAGGCAGACATTAAAGGATGATGATTCAGAAAACCCCGTGGGCCGCAGGTTACCCATGGCTGATCTACAGTAACTCATCTTCAACATTTAGATGTGACCAAGAACTTCTTTGCAGAGCCAAAAGGAATATTGTAAAGCATTATATCCGATGCTCTAATGACTGCCACCAGCTTGCTGCCTGCTAACCCCTAAGAAGGGAATGGAACACCTGCAGGGTCATCAATAAAAGAATAAAAATATCAGATAAATGTTGAAAAAAAATTGTTTTAAGCAAGAATACTTACAGGATCAGCACAAATAACAACTTCAACAGTGGCTTTCCCAGGGGTGTCTAGCGCCAATAGAGGGGTAAGGATAGTTTCGCGTTCCTCCTCCAAAGTTCTTTGAATGATTGGAAGCTGAACAATAGAAAGAAAAACAATCAAAGTAAAACAATAGGTACAGGTATGGTCATGCGATTGAGGAGCTTGCTTCTCGACAATGGTTTCTTGAGTTCAATCTCACTGCATGGCACCTTGGGTAAATCATTATTGTTCGACCGTGGTCGAGACAATGGAATTTACCATGCCATGCCAGACTTCACGGTCCATCATAGCATTACGGAGGTCCTGTTGCTGGATGCCTGTATCCCTGGAGATTACATCAGGGTAGGAGAGTGTGCGCCCTCTGGTATCACGAGCAGATGGCTTCCAGAGGAGAAGAGTAGAAATTACCTCGTTTTCAGCTCTACAACAATGTCCAGCGAACTGGACTCTTCTACCTTTCACAAGAGATGATACAGGTAGTAATTTCCCATATATTTGTACTTTGGTTGGATGGTGCTTCCATGAGAGATTTTGAGCTCTCATAAGGAGGGGCAAAGGTGCTCTAGCTGAACAAAGCCTTATGAGGGGATTTTGTAGAAGGAAATTGAAAGAAGCCCATCGTGTATCTGTCATTAACACCTCATTTATTTGCTATCACCCTCAATGCCCTCACTTATCTGCTATCACCCTCAATGCCCTCACTTATCCACCACGGCCTCCACCCTTGAGCGTCTTGTATTTCTCTCCCGTCCAGCCCCCTAACATAAGCAAGTAAAGCAAAATTCACAGAACAAAGACCATTAACAAAATGGACGGTGCTGGAAGGAGTCAAGAGACAGGGGTAGGCTGTCCCCTGGCTGGAGGGACACGTGTCTTATTTCTTTATTACCCACAAGGGGCTAAACAACGAAAGACAAAGGGATTAAGTCGATTACATCGACCCCAGTGCGTAACTGGTACTTAATTTATCGACCCCGAAAGGATGAAAGGCAAAGTGGGCTGTAGGTTACCCATAGCTGATGTACAGTAACTCCTCTTCAACATTTAGATATGACCAACAGGGTTGGTCAAATTTGGGTTGGGATTGAGCATGACTGTTGTCAGAACCGCCTGACTGGCCCTCGTGCTGTGGCACGTAAAAGCACCCACTACACTCTCGGAGTGGTTGGCGTTAGGAAGGGCATCAAGATAAAGAAACTCTGCCAGATCAGATTGGAGCCTGGTGCAAGCCATCTGGTTCACCAGACCTCAGTCAAATCGTCCAACCCATGCTAGTATGGAAAGCTGACATTAAACGACAATGATGATGAAAGGAAATATCAACAACACTTACCTCTTGTCGTGGTACAGCAAAGGCAATCCTGCCATAAGCAGTGCCACGGTCAAACGGTTCTGCTATCTTGATGAGTTCCAGGTTACACTAGAGAAGAAAGAATAGAGAGAGGAGATAAGCATCACTGTAGAAATTTTGGAAGGATGTTTGATGGACTTCTTAACAGTCACACAATCAAAACACCAGCACAAAATCCAACACTACCAACAATCTTTTCTACTATAGGCACAAGGCCTGAAATGTGGGGGGGGAAGTGACCAGTCAATTACATCGACCAAAGCCTTGTGAGTGGATTTGGTAGACAGAAACTGAAAGAAGGCGGCGAACTGGCAGAAACGTTAGCACGCGGGGAGAAATGATTAGCAGTTTTTCATCTGTCTTTACGTTCTCAGTTCAAATTCCGCCGAGGTCGACTTTGCCCTTCATCCTAAGTACCAGTTACGCACTTGGTCGATGTAATCGACTTAATCCCCTTGTCTGTCCGTGTTTGTCCCCTCTATGTTTAGCCCCTTGTGGCAATAAAGAAATAAGGAAACTGAAAGAGGCCCGACGTATATATGTATATATATATATATATATGTGTGTGTGTGTATGAATGTGTGTGTGTCTGTGTTTGTCCTCCCAATTTTGCTTGACAACCAATGCTGGTGTGTTTACGTCCCCGTAACTTGGTGATTCGGCAAAAGAGACCAATAGAATAAGTACTAGGCTCACAAGGAATAAGTCCTGGGTTCGATTTGCTCGACTAAAGGCGGTGCTCCAGCATGGCCACAGTCAAATGACTAAAACAAGTAAAGAGTATATCAGGTACTGAACCCATGCTGCTGCTCAGACAGTTCAGATACGCAAGCAAGCCATGTCAACCAAGGCCAAATGCAGAATGCTGAAGGCCATAGTCTACAGTGAGTTCAGCCAGAGCAAAAGAGAGAAAGGAGCCCCTTGGAAGCAGTTCCAATTCCAGGCAGAGATAGCACCCCACCACCACCACGCTCACACAGGGTGGAAGGGTGTTGAAGTACAGAGGGAGGTGTGGCAAGACTACAGCCAAACTGCAGCAAGCAATTTTGAGAAGGCCCAAGAAACTGCTGTTAGGAAGTATTTCAACAACTATTAGGAATATATTTATTGTAAAAGAATGTATTTATCTCTATATAGGCGCAGGAGTGGCTGTGTGGTAAGTAGCTTGCGAACCAACCACATGGTTCCGGGTTCAGTCCCACTGCGTGGCATCTTGGGCAAGTGTCTTCTGCTATAGCCTCGGGCCAACCAATGCCTTGTGAGTGGATTTGGTAGACGGAAACTGAAAGAAGCCTGTCGTATGTATGTATATATATATATGTATGTGTGTGTTTGTGTGTCTGTGTTTGTCCCCCTAGCATTGCTTGACAACCGATACTGGTGTGTTTACGTCCCCATCACTTAGTGGTTCGGCAAAAGAGACCGATAGAATAAGTACTGGGCTTACAAAGAATAAGTCCCGGGGTCGATTGCTCGACTAAAGGCGGTGCTCCAGCATGGCCGCAGTCAAATGACTGAAACACGTAAAAGTGTAAGAGTATATAAATAAATGGCAAAATGTCTGCGTGTGTGTCCTTTATACAAATCCACAATTTTTCAGTTAGAGGTCTCGCACTTTCTATGGACATTCAAAACCGTCCAAGGGTGGTCGTGCACATCTTTACATTTCCCCAGTCACCCCGCAAAGCCATTAAGAAATCAATAGAAGTGACTTTTTTGTGAATTTTCTATCCAAAACCCAATCAAAATGCCTGAAACTTGATACGCCAATTGAATGCCAGCTAGCTGTATGTGATTGGTCGGAGATTTGGACAGTACTCGCGTGTATGTGCGCACACACGCAGCTGTATATGCATGCACTTGCACTATGACCCGGCGTTGCCTGATCATAGTGCTAGTTGTATACAATAATACAAGACAAAAGCACTGAAAATTTTATCAACGCAGGTTATAATAATAATAAGGCTAACACAAACCCTATTCATCCTGAACAGACAAAAAGAAGAGAGACAACTTACGGATGTGCCGTCAAACCCCAACTCTGCTTTCTGCTCAGACTGACGATAAACTGCCATACCCATGAGTCGACTCCAGAAATCTGTCAAACAAAGAGGAGAGACGGTGATGAGTAAGGAGGGAGGCAGAGTGAAATGGGGATGACAAATTTCTGTATTTACTTCAAGACGAAACAAATTCGAGAAGTTTGTTGTTATTTTAAGGATAGGTTACGATGCCGTTGCTGTTTAGCCACAGGTCAGTCCTGATAGAACAGATTAGAGGCATTCAGATTCTGATTAAAAGCATTCCAAACATGACCACTCCATCTATTTCCTATGTGCAAAGAACCGATGACCTGAAATTCAATGTGGCCATTTTTCCCTAAGAGTATAGTATGTGATTTGAGGGAGATTTGACTACTATGTCAAGTAGATCAAGCCACCACATAGAGGCTTTCTTGCCAACTTGAGGCGATGCTGATCAATCCTTTAACATTTAAACCAAGCACATCTGGCCCCAAATAGTCAACCTTTTTTGTATTCAAACTCATCAGATCTGGCCTCTCACACGTACCCTACAACATTATTCTAAAAATAGACAATCGCATCATCGAACTCTTAAAGCTAGGCGATAATGCATAATTCAGAACAATGTGAATAAATAATCATACATTCATCATCATCGTTAACATTTAACGTCCTTCCATGCTAGCATGGGTTGGACGATTTGACTGAGGTCTGGCGAACCAGACTCCAATCTGACCTGGCAGAGTTCCTACAGCTGGATGCCCTTCCTAATGCTAACCACTCTGAGAGTGTAGTGGGTGCTTTTACGTGCCACCGGCATGAGGGCCAGTTTGGTGGTACTGGCAACGGCCAAGCTCAAATAATCCTTTTTATGAGCTACCTGCACAGGAGCCAGTCCAGCGTCACTGGCGACGACCTCGCTCGAATGTCTCATGTGCCACCAGCAAAAGTGCTAGTAAGGCGAACCAGACTCCAATCTGATCTGGCAGAGTTTCTACAGCTGGATGCCCTTCCTAACACCGACCATTCCGAGAGTGTAGTGGATACTTTTATGTGCCACCGGCACGAGGGCCAGTTTGGTGGTACTGGCAACGCCCACGCTCAAATAGTGCTTTTTGTGAGCTACCTGCACAGGAGCCAGTCCAGTGGCACTGGTGACGACCTCGCTCGAATGTTTCACGTGCCACCAGCACAAGTGCTAGTAAGGCGAAGCGGTAACGATCACGCTCGAATGATAGAATAAAATATAAAATGAGGTGTGCTTACCAATAGAGCGAGTAAGGTCTGAGACACATAGCGTTACTTTCTTGACAGGATCTGAAAAGAGATAAAGATTATTTGTGTGTGAGGTGAATGACCTGGAGACAGAGGAATGAAAAGGCATCAGGGCATGACGGAAAGATCGGGGGGAGGGGGGTGAGAAGGGGGTGGTGGAAATCAAAGAGAAAGGGCAGGGAAAACCAGACAGGGAAGGGGATATTGGAGAAAGTGGGAAACACTGAGAGACAGAAACGAAGGAAAGAAAAGATCAGTAAGAGATGGCAGTGGAGTGGGGTGGGGGGGGGGAGAGCTCAGACAGAGAAATCAGAGAAAAATCCAGTTTCACTTGTAAGACTGTGGTCGACTCAAGTCTCTGGTAGAAAATACTTTCCCAAAGGATCCAAAGAGTCTTGGGAGGACTGAACCCAAAGCCATGCGATTGCAAAACAAACATCCTAACCACGAAGCCATACCTACCCCCTTACCCTCCCCCCCTCCTCCCATATACAAAAAAAAAAAAAAACATTAATTCAAGTTACTTACCCCCTTCACTTTTTTGTTCCATGATGAGGAACTTGTAACCATCGGGTGATTTCAAGGCAAAGCCACCATGTTCTTCAGTGAATTTGTATTTGTTCTTGCGGACACTGTCCATGATGGTCTTGGAGAAGATGGTAATGCCCTGCGGGAGGTTACACAAACAAATGGTGAGAAATAAAGTTACATTTAGATAGCTTTGTGTGGAGAAGTGTACATTTTTTTTTTAATCCTTTTACTTGTTTGTCATTTGACTGTGACCAAGCTGGAGCACCGTCTTTTAGTCAAAGAAAATCGACCGCAGAACTTATTCTTAGTAAGCCTGGTACTTATTTTATCGGTCTCTTTTGCTGAACTGTTAAGTTACAGGGACGAAAACACACTAACATTGGTTGTTAAGCAATGGTGGGGAGACAAACAGATGCACAGACACGACAGGCTTCTTTTCAGTTTCCGTCAATCAAATCTACTCACAAGGCTTTGGTCGGTCCAACACTACAGTAGAAGATGCCTGCCCAAGGTGCCACGCAGTGGGACTGAACCTGAAGCCATGTGGTTGGTAAGCAAGCTTCTAACTACACAGCCACACCTGTGCCTGTGGAAGTGTATATTATATACAGATATATATATATATATATATATATATATATATACAAGCAAAACGCCCCCCCCCCCGTCCAATGGATGGTGCTGAGTTGTCAAACATTTAAAACAAATTTCCTCAAAACTACTTCACCGACCGTCCCATAGGCCTCCCCTTTCAGGAACACTGATTTAACCTAAATTTGAGACACCAGCAAAAGAAGAAATAAAGATAGACTTTTTTTCTATTCCAAGAAAAACAATTTTACAAATGCACGTTCCCACGGCTTTATCGATCACATTCTCAACTGGAATCGATTTTTATAACTTTTTCAAGACTTATACACGCCCTGATATTGTCGGTATCTACATATCAAATAAATTTGAACGCAATCGGATGGAGGATGCCCAAGATCCTAGAAGACACACACACAAACAGAATGGATTTTATATAATATATATATATATATATATATATATATATATATATATATATATATATATATAAATATATTGCGATAAACTTTTTGTTGTGTATTGGATGTGAAAAGTGGTTGCCTTGTTAAAGTTGGTAATGTGAGAACTGCTCACAAAGTATTTGTCCCAACTCTCATCATTCTGAGTTCAAATCCCACTGGTGTCAACTTTGCCATCCATCAATGAATGAGGCATCACCAGCCAATGGAGAAAGTATGACCAACTGATTGGTAAAGTATGACCAGCAGGTGGATAAAGGTCCATCAGCCAATGGATAGGGCACCATCACCCAATAGACAGGGTGTGATCAGCTGATAGATAGTACACCTATTTCTTTACTACCCACAAGGGGCTAAACACAGAGAGAACAAACAAGGACAGACGGATTAAGTTGATTATATTGACCCCAGTGTGTAACTGGTACTTAATTTATCAACCCCGAAAGGATGAAAGGCAAAGTCGACCTCGGCAAAATTTGAACTCACAACGTTAAGGCAGACGAAATACGGTTATGCATTTCGCCCGGCATGCTACCGTTTCTTATTTCTTTATTGTCCACAAGGGGCTAAACATAAAGGGGACAAACGGATTAAGTCGATTACATCGACCCCAGTGCATAACTGGTACTTAATTTATCTACCCCGAAAGGATGAAAGGCAAAGTCGACCTCGGCAGAATTTGAACTCACAACGTTAAGGCAGACGAAATACGGCTATGCATTTCGCCTGGCATGCTACCGTTTCTGCCAGATCGCCGCCTTAGCTGGTAGATAGTATACCATCAGCCAACAAATGAAGTACTACCAGCTGACAGATGAAGTACCATCAGCCGACACGTAGAGTACAACCAGCCAACACACAGAGTACAATCACCTGACAGAGATAGCACCATCAAGCAACAAATAAAGTACTGCCATCCAACAGATAAAGTACCACCATCCAGCATAAAGTACTATCTGCTGATAGATAAAGTGCCACTGGTCTATAGATAGAGTACCAGCAGTCTAAGGCCAGGGTCTGACAGAATTGTCAGAGCCTTGGGTGAGATCCCCTACAGTAAACATTCTAATTTTTTACCTTCTGACAGCAGCTCCCTTAACAATACTGGCACCAAGTTGAATTGGCCCTTGTCTTTTCTTTGGAGATCATTAGCATAAAGGAGTAACTGCTAGTCTGGTGTTCTATAAAAATGAAGATCTTGTCCAAGCTGGCACTACAGACGGGTATTTTCCAGATATGGGTCTATGGTGTCATAAAACTTACAGAGATACCACTGTGGAAAATAGCCAAGGGTGGTCATAACTGGCTGTATTTCTAACACTTATAGCAATGCTGAGAGTTTTCATTACCTGCTTTCTATGACTAGGGTGGGTGGAGGAGAGGCAAAGTCAGCATTAGGTGAGATTTGGGTTCAAAATCTGGTGAGCCAAAACAACTACTACAGAGAATTTGGCCCGGTAAAGTTAGATTCTCGAGTCATGCTGACTCATAAGGGCCAGTTTCCTGGTTTCATGGCTTATATATTCCCCGCTTGGACGGGACACTGGTCCGTCGCAGGGTTACTCACTTTGGCCAGCTGAATGGACTGGAGCAGTATGAAATGAAGTGTTTTGCTCAAGAACCCAACCTGCCACACAGTCCCAGAATCGAAACCACAATCTGACAATCATGAGTCCAACACCCTAACCACTAAGCCATGCGCCTCCACAATTTGGCCCAGTACACGTACACATCTGATCCAGGATAGAAAGCCAGTCATTAGCCTCTCTTTATCTCTCTCTCTCTCTCTCACACACACACACACCTTATAAGTTGAAAATAGTTTGCTATTAACAATTGCAGCATGGAAGGTGTTTATAAGCCATTTAGGAAACACACAAAAACAACCGTTAGATTCACTTCAACATTTAAATATAATTTGTCAAAATATTTCCGTCGCTTTGAGACCGCGACCTGTTCACCGACAAAATTCCACGCTTCATCTCCGTTTTGCTATTACTTTTTCCTTTTATTGCCAAAATATGAAGAAACCAAGAAACCTTTTGAGCAAGAAGGGTCAAACGATTTCCAGCAGCAAAACAAAAAGCAACACAGGGACCAGAGTACTTACCCAGAAATCATTTCCATGATGGTAAGAACCAATATTATAGTTGTAAGTCAATTCCATTACAAAGTGACTGTCCTCACTGCCATAACCTATCATAGTTTTGCTCCACCGGCCATCATAAGGGCTGCAATAGAAATGTGTAGAGTCTATATTAGGACAGTATAGGGTCTACTTGACTTGACTTGAAACAGCATTCACCCGGGGTGGGTTGAGCTGGCTTCATTTATCCTCAATGCTGCATCTCTCACAAACGCTGACCAGACCTGGCGATTTGAGGCTAACGACCGCGTGATCTCCAACCACTCCTTATTCCAGTGGCAAATGCCGTTGGAATAAAGAATGGTTGATCCTTCAAATATTCCAGTATAGGGTCTAGAACAGGATGGTGTAGGACCCTCAATAGGAGAGTGCAGGGCCTACATTTGGAGATTGTGGGGCAGGCACAGGCAACTTTTTCTGATAAGTGGACCACATGAGATATCCATTCGTCCCAGAGCTCGCAAGATCGCGCCTCTGTAGTGGGAGAAGTCCGAAACGTGGTCCTTTGCGATTCGTAAGACCTGCAGAAAAGAAAGCAGGTCAACCCCCGACACCGAGAGCATCGATGGATGGATGAATGCGCATCCAGGCTCAGCGGTTGCATAGGAAGTCGGGGACAAGAAACAGGAAGGAAGAGTGAGAGAAAGTTGGAGCGAAAGAGTACAACAGGGGTCGCCACCCACCCGCCTGAGCCTCGTGGAGCTTTAGGTGTTTTCGCTCAATAAACACACACAACGCCCAGTCTGGGAATCGAAACCACGATCCTCCGACCGTGAGTCCGCTGCCCCAACCACTGGGCCATTGTGCCTCCACTGATATTGGTGTGTTTATGTCCCCCTAACATAGTGGTTCAGCAAGAGAGATCAACAGAATAAGCATCAGGCTTAAAAAGAGAAAGAAATGTTCTGGGGTCGATTGCTCTGACTAAAAATTCTTTAAGGCAATGCCCCAACTTGGCCAAGGTCTAATGACTGAAACAAGTAAAAGACAAAAAGATTCAAAGGTAAGCCTCTGCTCAAATTTACGTATGTGCTGACACAGGTTCAATAAGAAGGCTAATAAATAAACTTCAGAATCACGGGGTCCCAGGTTCAATTCTATTAAGAGACATCTTCAGCACGCATCATTTATCATAGCCTCAGGTCAATCTAATACGTTTATAAGCGAAAAAGGGGTTGATGGAAACAATGTGGAAGCCCGTTAGCTGAACTGTAACAGTAATAAGAAAGGGTCCACCCTGTCACATCCTGTGTTACAAGTGATTGTGTCAGAGGATTAGATTAAGGGTATAAGTGTTGATCAATAAGGTGGTGAGCTGGCAGAATCGTTAGCACGCTGGGCGAAATGCTTAGCGGTATTTCATCTGCCATTACGTTCTGAGTTCAAATTCCACCAAGGTCAACTTTGCCTTTCATCCTTTCAGGGTCGATAAATTAAGGACCAGTTACGCACTGGGGTCGAGATAATCGACTTAATCCGTTTGTCTGTCTTTGTCCTCTCTGTGTTTAGCCTGTTGTGAGTAGTAAAGAAATAGGTATTTCGTCTGTATTTTAGAGGGCGGCGGGCTGGCAGAATCGTTAGCACACTGGACGAAATGCTTGGTGGTATTTCGTCTGCCGTTACGTTCTGAGTTCAAATTCCACCAAGGTCGACTTAGCCTTTCATCCTTTCAGGGTCGATTAAATAAGTACCAGTTACGCACTGGGGTCGATATAATCGACTTAATCCGCCTGTCTGTCCTTGTTTGTCTCCTCTGTGTTTAACCCCTTGTGGGTAGTAAAGAAATAGGTATAAGTGTTGATCAATGAATGGATGGATGGATGCATAGACACATATAAATAAAAAAAAAAATAGTTAATAGTTACCCATTACAATGAGCTTTACATCCTTCAACAAATTCTTCATGACGCAGCACCTGAAAATAAGCACACCAAGAATGAATGAATGTGCTTGTGCGTGTGGAGGTGGAGGCTGAAAATTTCCTGGCTTTAAGGGTTTCGCAAAAGGCCTGGCTTGAGACCCAACCTTCCGAGTTCTTTTGCAGGGCTTAGAAAAACTGAAGGACCCTTGCAATAAGTGTATTAATCTGAGAGAGGAAGGAGTTGAATATAATGATAATTAACTGATCCTCCAGCATTTTCTTTTACTGAAAGCCAGGAACTTTACAGCACCCCCCCTCATATTTCACTTCCACTTGTTTCAGTCATTTGACTGCGGCCATGCTGGAGCACCGCCTTTAATCGAGCAACTTGACCCTGGGACTTATTCTTTGTAAGCCCAGTACTTATTCTATCGGTCTCTTTTTTGCCGAACCGCTAGTGACGGGGACGTAAACACACCAGCATCGGTTGTCAAGCAATGCTAGGGGAACAAACACAGACACACAAACACACACATATATATATATATACGTCAGGCTTCTTTCAGTTTCTGTCTACCAAATCCACTCACAAGGCATTGGTCGGCCCGGGGCTATAGCAGAAGACACTTGCCCAAGATGCCACGCAGTGGGACTGAACCCGGAACCATGTGGTTGGTTAGCAAGCTACTTACCACACAGCCACTCCTGCGCCTATATATATATATATATATATATAATATATATATATATATATATATATATATATATATATATTATATATATATAATATATATAAACACAATAAAATAAGTAATACTGATACAGTGCCGGCTGTTATATAGTTTTAATTCAGATATAATGTTGTATCATGCATTGAGATGATGGGGTGACAAACACAGACACACAAACATATATGACAGGCTTCTTTCAGTCTCCGTCTACCAAATCCACTCACAAGGCTTTGGTCATATATATTTTGTTTATCTGTAAATTATGCAGTGAGAAAGTATTTGAGTAATCATTAACCAAATTAATAACCCTAACTTACCTTACAGAATGGATCAATTAACTGTATCCTCTGCATTCTTATAAACACAAAATATCTATTAAAGTCAGTGTGTGAGTGTATATATATGTACCAAACCATGTGTGTGCGTATGCTTATATCTTCATGTAAGTGTGTACAGACAAGTGTACGTGCACCATACAACATAAGCAAAGGTGTTTATAAAGCCACATCGGCTAACAGTTATATTTAATGCAGGTTATTTTTGCTGTATTGTGTATACTCTTTACTCTTTTACTTGTTTCAGTCATTTGACTGTGGCCATGCTGGAGCACCGCCTTTAGTCGAGCAAATCGCCCCCCAGGACTTATTCTTTGTAAACCTAGTACTTATTCCATCAGTCTCTTTTGCGGAACTGCTAGGTTACAGGGACGTAAGCGCACCAGCTTCGGTTGTCAAGTGATGTTGGGGGGACAAACACACACACACACACATACATATATATATACATATATACGACAGGCTTCTTTCAGTTTCCATCTACCAAATCCATTCACAAGGCATTGGTTGGCCCAGGGCTATAGCAGAAGACACTTGCCCAAGATGCCACGCAGTGGGACTGAACCCAGAACCATGTGGTTGGTTAGCAAGCTACTTACCACAGCCAATGTGGTTATTGACGATTTATGTCTATTTTCGGCATATTTGGCATTGGAATTTTTTTTCTTTGCCCTTATTTAGAAGTTGTTTATAAATTTAACCTTTAATGGTATTTTTTAGTATGTTGGCCACTGATAAAATTTTTTCGAAAATCTTATCCTATATTAGATGTATGTATGTATGTATGTATATATATGTGTATATATATATATATATATATAAACACACACACCAAGTTATATAAACAGACATAGATACATACAAACAAATAAGAAAGAAAGAAAGAGAAGAAAAAGGTGCCGATGAGATGGCAATTAAAGGTTTAAGGAGGAGAAGAAGGAAAAACAAATAAAAATTTGTCAATATGTTTTAAAGCAAACAGCTGAATAATGAGTGAATGAGATATGTATGTAAGTACATGCCTATGCATGTGTTTATGTGTATCCATGAGTACGTGTGTGTGTGAGCCTACAAGTGCCAGTCTATGTCTAGGCTTGCAAAATCTTTTGATGATAGCAGGTGCTGCATAATGAGGTGGTGTTGGTGGTGGTGGTGGTAGGGGAGCCGAAGATGTCAGCTGTCATTTTGTAGGGTGGAAGAGAAGTATTTATCGCTGTCAAATGAGAAGGTGACAACTGCAGGTGAACAAACGGAATCTCAAGTGATGGTGGAAGGGGAGGGGAGTGGGACATTTTTACTACCAAGAAATGACTTGTCATTGTGAACGAGAACCTGCTGGAAGCACCTGTGATAAGAATAACGATGAGTCTTCAATTTTAGAAATCCATAAATATGTGTAATTTATTAAATTACAGTTTTGGAGAGACGTGACACTTAACTCTTTAGCATTTAAAGCAGCTGTATCTGGCCCAAGTATTCCACCAGTTTTATGTTCAAATTAGCTAGATCCAGCCTCTCACACCTACCCTACAATGTCATTCTAAAAATGAAGTCACATCACTGAAATCTCAAAGCTACGAGATAATACAGGATTAACTCAAAACAAAGTAGATAAATAAGCATTACATTTGATAGAGTAAACTGAATGCTAATTGGTTTAGCTGGCCATATCTGGCCCAAATATTCTACCTATTTTATGTCCAAACTTGCCAGATTTGGCCATTCACACCTACTTTACAATGTCATTCTAAAATTAAACAATCAAATCATCGAAATTCAAAGCTCCAAGTCAATGCAGGATTAATTCAAAGCAATGTGAATAAATAAGCATTGCTTTTGACAGAATAATCTGAATGCGAAAGGGTTTAAGTCAGCCATGTCTGGCCCAAATATTCTAAGTTCCAAAAATTTAAAAAGAAGCCATAAAGGAACGGACAGAAAACCCACACACGAGATGGGATGTTGCTAATTCCTCGTTAAAGGCATGAAATTCTAAGGATCCATTGGATGATAACCAACGAGAAATTAGCAACATCCTGTCTTGTGTGTGAATTTCCCGTTTGTTGTGTTTAAATTTTGGCACTTATTGTTTAATGTAATGTTATGCACCCTCCTCGTTTTTTACTCATTCAGCCAAATATCCTAGTTGTTTTTATTTTCATACACAACAGATCCAGCCTCTCACACCTACTCTACAACGTCATTCTAAAATAAACCATCACATTATTGAAATCTCAAAGCTATGAGATAATGCATGATTAATTCAGAACAATGTGAAGCAGATATGGAATTACCCATGGGAGGAATTCATAACATGAGTGACAAACTCATAGTCATAGACATTAAATAGTAATCAATGCAGTTAGCCATAACCTGGAACATAACTGAGAGCCACCACAGTATCTGCCCAGATAATATGTCCTTCTAAATTCACATTATATATATATACATATATACACGTGTGTGTGCATGCAAGGCTACTTTTAGTTACCATCTATGAAATTGAGTCACTTGTCCAGGGTTACACATAGCAGGACTGAACCCAAGATCATTTCTGTGCCGGTGACACATAAACAGCACCATTTGAGCATGGTCGATGCCAGTGCTGGCTGATTGGCACATAAAAAGCACCATTCAGGCATGATTGTTGTCAGTGCCATCTGATTGGCTCCCGTGCCGGTGGCACATAAAAAGCACCATTCAAGTGTGATTGATGCCAGTGCCGCCTGACTGGCTCTCGTGCTGGTGGCACATAAAAGCACCCACTACACTCTCAGAGTGGTTGGCATTAGGAAGGGCATCAAGCTGTAGAAACTTTGCCAGATTGGATTGGAGCCTGGTGCAGCCTTCTGACTTGCCAGCCCTCAGTCAAACCGTCCAACCAGCATGGAAAGCGGACGTTAAATGACGATATATATATATATATACATACATACACATACATGTACACTATATATATATATATATATATATATATAATATATATATACACACACACACACACATACTATGTTCCAGTTGTCAAATCAACACAAAACCTGACACAAAGATTTGTAATGCTGAGGTGAGCACAGATACTACTACAACAACAACAACACTAACTGCAGAAGATATGCTAAGGTCAACTGTAATTCCATCCTTCGGATTCTTATAAAACACAGTCCCAGCCAAGAGCTGGTGTCACTTATAGCCAACTGCAAAACCCATCCCTCAAATTGCGTGACCTTTTGCTTATATTGGAAATCAATAATTATTGATAAACTCTACAATGTACACTAAGTATTTGCTTACAATACAAAGGAGATGACATTTTCTGAGAGACTAGTGAGGGGCGGGAGAGGTTGTTGTTTAGCCCTGGGTCAACCATTATTGAGTAGTCTCAGGATTACCATATTAAGCTACAAGTAGTGGATTGCACAGCCTGTCAGGATTGTCTGCGAGGATTTAAAAAAAAATTTGGGTCATTTACCATCCACCCATCCATCTCCCCTGCCCACTATCCCTAGGAGAGTCGTGTGAGCAAGGACTTCAGGTACCTCCTCTATAGGGTCCTATCAGAGACAACTACCATTACACTTTCTGGGTGTTCCCAACTGATTAAGTGTATATTATCCAACCATTTCAATCTCAGGCTGCCCCTAGATCTCCTGCCTGTGTGAGGATAGAGTCCTCAATATTTCTTCCACTTTCTAATTGGATGCCCAAGTGTGACCAACTGAGACTAAGGTGGCGATCTGGCAGAAACATTAGCACACCGGGCGAAATGCTTAGCAGTATTCTGTCTGCTGTTACGTTCTGAATTCAAATTCCACCGAGGTCAACTTTGCCTTTCATCCTTTCAGAGTCGACAAATTAAGTGCCAGTTACGCACTGGAGTCGATATAATCGACTTAATCCGTCTGCCTGTCCTTGTTTGTCTCCTCTGCGTTTAGCCCCTTGTGGGTAGTAAAGAAATAGGTATTTCGTCTGCTGTTATGTTCTGAGTTCAAATTCTGCCAAGGTCAACTTTGCCTTTCATCCTTTCAGGGTCGACAAATTAAGTACCAGTTATGCACTGGAGTCGATGCAATCGACTTAATCCCTTTGTCTGTCCTTGTTTGTCTTCTCTGTGTTTAGCCCCTTGTGAGTAGTAAAGAAATAGGTATTTTGTCTGCCGCTATGTTCTGAGTTCAAATTCCACCAAGGTCAACTTTGCCTTTCATCCTTTCGGGGTCGATAAATTAAGTACCAGTTTCGCACTGAGGTCGATGCAATTGACTTAATCCCTTTGTCTGTCCTTGTTTGTCCCCTCTACGTTTAGCCCCTCGTGGGTAGTAAAGAAATATATATTAAAACTGAGAGAGAGGGAGAGAATCAGTTTATCCACTTTGCAATTAAGACCTTCCACTCCAACCACCACCACCACCACCACCACCAAAATTTTTTTTTTTTTGCCTTTGTTTTTAAAAGTAATAAAAGGAAGATGAAAAACAAAGCAAAAAAACTTCCTGCAAACGAAGTAGTTTGCTGCCTGTAAAAGATCTGATAAGGGGAAACAAGAGTAACCAGCCCTACTGATTAAAACAGTTTTTATGTCCTCAATTGATAGAAATGAAAGCTAACAGGATTATATGTTTAAAACAGTTCTGTATTTGAGAGATGAGGAATTGTGTACATTATTTACATTTGATGGATATTTGTCCTCATCTTGTTTGTTGTAAACACAATGTTTAACATGTCGTCCCCTCAAAATAAGGGTAGAGCAACATCACAAAGCTGTGACACAAGGAGATATTGATAAATCGGGTATAGCTGATCATGTATGGAAAAACAGAGACCACCTCCAGTAGCGTACTGAAGTTGATCTCATCGACTGGGCCCCCTCCCCACAAATTTCGGGCCTTGTGCCTAGAGTAGAAAAGAATATTCCAGTGTTTCATGCAAGAAAAATTGCAAATGTGAAAGATATTTTTTTTTCTGTTTTTGAGAAATGATTCAATATTTAAAATCCTTTTTGCCCCTAAAACCCATGTCTTTTTCCAGTAAGAATTTTTCTCCCACTTCATTAAGTTTTTAATAATAAAAAAATTAAATCTCTTTTTCACTCACCTACAAGTTAAACTTCAACTTTAATGACTGTGCACTTTTAACTTAAAAGTGCACAGTCGGTGTATATAAATCACATATTTAATCAGTTCATTAATTATCACTTATGGTCATCATCATCATTGTCGTTTAACATCCGCTTTCCATGCTAGCATGGGTTGGACGGTCTGACTAAGGGCTGGCAAGCCAGTAGGCTGCACCGGGCTCCAATCCAATCTGGCAAAGTTTCTACAGCTGGATGCCCTTCCTAACGCCAACCACTCCAAGAGTGGGGTGCTTTTTATGTGTCCTC
Source organism: Octopus sinensis (assembly GCF_006345805.1). Lineage (NCBI taxonomy): Eukaryota > Metazoa > Mollusca > Cephalopoda > Octopoda > Octopodidae > Octopus > Octopus sinensis. The sequence goes on along the minus strand of NC_043021.1, from coordinate 18,676,850 downwards.
GGCATGAGGGCTCGTCAGGCGGCACTGGCATTGACCGCGCTTGAATGGTGCTTTTTACGTGCCACCAGAACAGGAGCCAGTCAAGTGGCACTGGCAACGATCATGCTCGAATGGTACTTTTTATGTGCCACCGGCACTATATATTTATATATATATAAGAGAAAGAGAGGGGGGGATGTCTATAAATAAATGTGTGTGTGTGTGTGTGTATATATATATATATATGTATATATGCGTATATGTGTGTGTGTGTATGTATATTAGTACATATATACCTATATTGTCTTCTACTATATTGTAGGGCTGACCAAAGCCTTGTGAGTAGATTTGGTAGATGGAAACTGAAAGACCTCCAGATGTATGTATGCTGATATATATATGAGTGTGAGTGTGTACACACATGCATTATGAGTGCGATATTTTCAACCGAGACGTTACAATCGTATCTAATTCTTCAAGTGCTTCAATTCTGAGTATGTACATATATTTGTTAGATTGCTGGCATTTATTAATGGGTTTTTTCCCCATCGTGTGATGTACCATTTTCCAACATTAATAAAACTGTCGGCATTTTTAACAACACGGGTATACTAGTAGCTTATAAACACAGAATGACCACAGTAGGGACGGCCCAATTTAGGACTCACCCAGAGTGGGAATTAAACAACAATAAATTACCACTACTTACCCTCATTCCAAGAATGCGTTGAAAAAAATGGAGATTTTCTTTTCTGTTAGAAATTTTGAAAACAAAATGTAGAGGTCTTTTGATGCCAATTCTGTACTCGCCAACAAAATCGTTTTCCTCGTCAATGCTGTCTGAAGACATTTTCCTTGTGACCAGAGACCGCCGAAAACAAGCAACAACCGTCCGTACGTGAAACGGGCGTCCAAGGAACTTTGCAAAAACGAACACCAGTTTGAATATCTAAAAGGAAACAAATACTAGAAGCAGACTACTAGAAGGACTGTGAAGCAGGAACACAGTACGGAACAGCTAAAGTGTTGCGGGGGACCTGACTTCAAATGCTAGTTTGTTTGACTTTCGAGAGGAGAGAGAGCCCGAAGATGATACTCCGCCTACCGAAATGAAATGCACACAGAACCAGACCGAACATCCGGCAGGATTAGAACCGGAAGTGGTCCGGATTTCTGGAGTTGCCGGTTTTCTGAACACAGACATATATATATATATATATATATGTATACTTTAAATGTAAAATAAGCTATGAAAAGTAAAGACCTAAATTGTATTTAACAGATTCAAATTCATACATTGGCGATCCTTCGGTATAAGTACACACGTGCCTTTGTTTACATTTCTGAAGATTAAAAAAAAACCCAAAGCGATGTTATGTATATACGCACAAAATTATAATTTTTTTTTATGTCGCTTATAACATTCAAAATAGTTTCTTCTTTTTCATTCATTGTAACGGAAAATATGAATGAACAATAAATTCTTAAAGTCAATACTGAAACATAATTCAAGATTTGTGATAAAATTGCAATGAATTAGTCTCATTAAAATCAAATGATGCTGTGTCCTACCATCTTCTTGCTTTATACAACATAAGAAGCATCAGTCGTGTCATATGAATGGAACAGACGACAGCTCTAATTAAAATAATCTATAAATATGAAATGCAATAACCATTTAAATAGTTTCTGACAGAAATTATAACAAATTGGCATCAAATTTTTATTTTATAAATAACTTATTTTTGTCGTATGATATCTGTGAGCATCGGTGGTTCAGTGGTAGAATGCTCGCCTGCCACGCGGGCGGCCCGGGTTCGATTCCCGGCCGATGCAACTTAATTTTTGAATCGGTAATTAATGCTTCTTTTACATTTTACTGCTCTTGCTAAAAAACGAAACCTTTTATAGTCCTTAAAGGGCGGTGGTCATTCTTCTCATTAATTATTATCGGTCTGGTTTTCAACATTCGGACATCTCCATATTTATTGAGAAATGCGAAGTACTGCTGTGATTGAGTCTATCTCAAATGCATAAGAAATGTTGTCTAACAAAAGGAAGGGGAAACTTAAGTTATGGACTCACGCAAACAGAGAACGTCTACGCGGTCACTCGACCAGCTAAAAATAACAGCCATGTCTTTTTCAACTCACACCCTACCTTCTAAAAAATAACAACAAAAAAAATATACAAATGGCGGTGCCCCAGCATGGCCACAGCTCCTGAGCTGAAACTAGAATCAATCAATCAATCAATCATAAGGCATACCCTAACCAGTCAACTTCCTACACTGACTTTGTTTCTTCATAACTTTTTGAAAAATGGGTATCTTTTTAAGGAAATTTCCTACAAACACCTTTCCGGTTTTTGTAGCTTACAATTATATTGGATAAGGGACATTAGCCATTTGAATGTGGCTAGGGACAGGGCAGGGCGGTGGGGGTGTTACTGATGCATTTAGCCCCAGGCGATCATCAACGTCACCAGATAGGCTGACACCATCACGGTAAAAATTATATTGGAATTCCACGTGAAAAAAAATTAAAAAAAATTAAATTGATGGGTTCGTACAGATCATATATGGCTGAGTGGTGAGAAGCTTGCTTCCCTGCCACATGGTTCCATGTTCAGTCCCACTGCGCGGCACCTTGGGTAAGTGTCGTCTACTATAACCTCTGGCCGACCAAAGCCTTGTGACTGGATTTTGTAGACGGAAACTGAAAGAAGCCTATCGTGTATATGTATATGTATATGTATATGTATATGTATGTATATATATATATATATATATATATATATATATATTATATATATATATATATTATATATATATATATTATATATATATATATATATCCATATATGTGTGTGTGTATGAATGTGTGAGTGTGTGCGCGCGTGAATGTGTGTGAGTGTGTGAGTGTGTGTGTCTTTGTGTCTGTGTTTGTCCCTCACCACCGCTTGACAACGTGTGTTGGTGTGCTTGCGTCCCCGTAACTTGGCAGTTCGGCAAAAAGAAACCGACAAATTTTGTCGGTTTCTTTTTGCCGAACTGCAGGCTTAAAAATAAGTATAGGGTCGATTCATTCAACTAAAAATTCAAGGCGATGCCTCGGGATGGCCGCAGTCTAATGACTGAAACAAGTGAAAGATATATATATATATATATATATATAATATATATATATATATATATATATATATATATATATATATATATTACATATACATATATACATATATATTTAATTCCAAGAGAGAGGTTGTGAATCCAACCAACTAAGGGATAATGTCTATCCAATATACTGCTGCTACAATACCCAATTATTAATACGCAAGTGCTTTTTTTCTTCTTTGCGTGTCAATTACACTACTGAATGTAATATATGAGTGAGGGTAAAAAGTTGTTTTACCCTTAATTTATACGGCAGTAAGAAAATGGAGGGGGTCAAGGGGTGGTATTCATCAACTTTTAGACATTATATTATGTCTATTTATTTATTTAAAAAACAACTATAACCATATTTTATACATGTATAATATATTGTGCTTTACATAATATATTATTTGGCATGGGGAGGACGGCAAAAACTGCCGGTTTGCCCACCCGACACCCCGCCAGAACTTCAGGAGCCTTAAAGAGAAAAGCTTTACTGGGGAAAGACAAGAAAGGTCTCCCAGGAAAACATTCAGAAAAGAAGTGTGCTCCTCAGATGTTCTGCGCAACGCAGCAGCTGAGCAAGAGTCTTTTTTGTGCATGGCACAAAGGATTGTCCAGCAGCTAACCTGGCTACACCAAGTACAAAGAAGGAACCCTGCCCACCACTATTCAAGACCACCAGTCAACAAACACGGGATGGCCTCTCCTAACGCCTGCACAGCCGTCACCCCAATACTTTTACTAAATATTGGGGGCATGTTGCATCAAAATAGAAACAAAATTTCTTTCCTGAGAGATCTTACTGCATGCAATCAAGCCCTATGCATAGCACTCGTGGAAACTCACCTCAGCCCTGATATAGAGGACGCAGAAGTACACATACCAAACTATGTCATACTGCGAACAGACAGAAGAAAAAGGAGCCATGGTGGAGTTGCTGTATACATCCGTGATGACCTCGCACCCCAGGTCTTACTGTCATACTCAAATTCGGTATGTGACACTCTAATTGTATACATAAAACAACAAAATATAGTCATATGCAATACATATTGTCCACCGGATGCTCCAAACCATATAGGCAAGTTTGAAGATGCTTCACAAGAATTAACGAAATCCTCATGAATCTGGAACACCACATGACCATATTTCTTATGGGTGATTTCAACTTCCCCAACGTCAAATGGCCCGAAGGTCTCATACTCTCAGGAATGACTCATTGTAAGCAAGCACAGGTGGAATCCCTGCTCAACCTCACCAAAGCCCTATTCATGGAGCAAGTTGTACTCAGACCAACTAGGGTGAATAACATTTTGGATCTCTGCTTCACGAACAATATGGACATCATTCATGATGTGAAAGTGACACCGACATTAGTCTCGGATCATAACATAATAGAGCTGTCTATGTTTGGGCCGAAATTAACCAGAGACATACAGCCTAAAGGAAGCACCCGAAAACTCTCCAATCTGAACTTCCACAAAGCAGATTGGAAATCGATCCAAAAAGAGATCCTCAGAGAGGACTGGCCGGAATGTCTCTCCACACCAGACATTGACATGAATTTAGAATGTTTCATGTCTTCTGTGCCAGCCATATGCCAGAAATATGTCCCAGAGCACAAGGCCAAAACAAATAGGAGCAAGATCCTCATGAGATAACGGACGAAGGTTGCAAATCGACTCAACCAACATTCCAAAAGTAGCAAAACGTCCCGCCTAAAAACAACACTGATGGAGATCGAAAAAAAGGCTGCAACAATCCTATGTAAAGGAGAAAGCAGACAAAGAAGCCAGGGTTATAAAAAACATTAAATCAAACCCAAAGGCCTTCTTTCGTTACGCGAAAGAAACAGCCTCAGTACACTACAAGATAGGACCCCTCCTCCAAAAGGATGGCTCCCTCATAGACAGTCCAACTAAGATCAGTGAGATACTGAATGACCAGTTCAAAAGTGCCTTTACCACCTCGTTGGAACACAGACAAGTGAACGAACCAGTGGACTTCTTTGCCGCCTCACCTATAACCAGCGAGACAGTTACAATGGAATACATTGACATTAGCGAAGAAGATATATTACTAGCCATAGATGAAGTGGACATAAACTCAACTGCCGGTCCTGATGGTTTCCCAGCAATCCTTCTCAAAGCGTGTAAGCATGCCCTGGCAAAACCCCTCAAGATTCTCTTCAAGAGTTTTCGTACAAATGGCAAACTACCAAGAAAGCTGAAGGAGGGAATAATATGCCCAATACATAAAGAGCAGATGCCAAAAGCTATAGGCCTATCTCTCTGACTTCACACATCAGCAAAGTCATGGAACAGATAGTCAGAGGGAAAACTAATCGCATTCCTTGAGAAAAATAACTTTCTGAGTGATACCCAGCATGGTTTTCGACCGGGTAGAAGCTGCCTGATCCAGCTCTTACAACATTATGACTGGGTGTTGAGGCAGTTACTCAACAAGTCAAATGTGGACGTAATATACCTTGATTTTGCAAAAGCTTTTGACAAGGTGGATCATGGTATGATATGCCACAAACTGCGTGACCTCGGCATAGCTGAAAAACTTGGAGTGTGGTTACATGACTTCCTGAAAGATAGGAGTCAGGCAGTAGTGGTTAATGGAGCCACCTGTATGAACACACAAATAGTGAGCGGTGTTCCACAGGGCACTGTCTTGGGACCACTGCTTTTTATAGTGGCCCTCTCAGATATGCCCTCAAATGCCCGGATAGCCACTCATGCAAGCTATGCAGATGATACGAAAGTCTCGCAGAAAATACAGAACCCCAGCGTTGTTGCACACCTGCAGCAGGAGTTGGACTCAATCTACAGATGGGCTGAGTATAATAATATGCAGTTTAATGCTGAAAAATTCCAGGCCTTGCGCTACCAGCATCCAAAACTGAATATTAAACTTACAGGGTACACCGGTCCACAGGGAATTTCAATCCCAGAGCCTAAGTCTGTGAGGGACCTGGGTATCGACATGAGTGATGATACCTCTTTCCAAGTGCACATTACCAGGATGGCGACAAAGTGCAGACAACTGGCTGGATGGATCCTGAGAACATTCAGAACCAGAGATAAGGAAACCATGATGGACCTCTGGCGGACATTCGTCCTCAGCCGCCTGGATTACTGCTCACAACTATGGTCACCCACCAGTGTGAAATTAACAGCGGACCTTGAAGCAATCAAGAGAAGATTCACAAAGAAGATCGACTCTTTGCAACAGCTCAGCTACTGGGAAAGGTTGAAACAGCTAAGACTCTACTAACTGGAGAGAAGAAGGGAGAGGTATGCAGTAATATATATCTGGAAGATCCTGGAAGGAATTGTGCCAAATTTTGGCATTGAAAGCTACACCAATGCTAGAACAGGACGACACTGCATAGTGCCAAAGATCCCAGTAATGCCATCACGCTTCAGGACCAGCTACTGCAACAGCCTGGGTTTCAAGGGCCCACAGCTTTTTAATATTCTCCCAAAGAGTCTGAGGAACTTGCACAAAGTAGATGTAGCGGTTTTTAAATCAAAGCTGGACATCTTCCTGTCGAGAGTCCCAGATGAACCTACCTCACGGCAAGAGGTACAAATGAGGGTAGCTATATCAAACTCCATTCTTTATCAGGTGCCACATATTAGAGGAGGCTCTTAGTAATAACAGTGTAGCACAAAACGGCGGTGCATCAGCATGGCTGCAACTCTGAGCTGAAACTAAAAAACAAAAATATATAAAAATACCAGTAATTATTAAAATTTATAACATAGAACATAGAAAGTAGAATAGTTTCTATGTTCTACGTTATATATATTAATAATTACTGGTATTTTTTACATATGTAAAGCTTAAATATATTATACATGTATAAAATATGGTTATAATTGTGTTTTTTTAATAAATAAATAGACATATTATAATATCTAAAAGTTGATGAATCCCACCTCTTGATCCCCTCCATTTTTTTTTTTTTTTGCCACACCACCTGTCTTCGTCTTTGTTTATTTTTTGTGAATTCTCCCCATATATATATATATATCATTTACTTGTTTCAATCATTAGACAGCGACTGAATAAGGGATGATAAAATCCAATGAAAATACTGGTTAGTTACCTATTTAAAATGTGTTGATTAATATTCAACTATAAGGTAACTAGATAAACCGTGATTTATATATATTTTAAGAAGATAAGAAAATAGAGAGATAATTAATAATTATTTATTAATTAATATATATATATATATATATATATTATATATATATATATATATATATATATATATACACTACCTTCCTCCCTTTGTAAAGTTTGTACCATGTTCTTTATATATAAATTTTATCAGTTAACGGTTTGGAGTCGTATACTCAACAAACATGAGTCGTATACTCAACAAACATGAATATGAACATCTGATTGTGTATCTTTAGCCAGCTCTTAAGATATTCAACTTTTAAATGGTTTTAATTATGGTAATTAATTTCTATAGGTCTGGAATCGAAACAGCTGTCAAAGATGATGTCTAATTTTTTAATTAATAAATAATTATTAATCATCTCTCTAGTTTCTTTTCTTCTTTATACACACGCACACAAAGTAAAGCTTGAAATCTTGAAAACGTTATGTGATGTGTATCAGAAATTATGTTTGAGCAAATTTCGGATCTTTTCTTTTTGATGGACGGAATTTTCTAGTTAACTAAAAAATTTAAAACTTCGTATACTGGTAGAATGTGTCAAAAGAAAACATTATTGTAAACAAAATTGAAAACAAAATTGTATGGGATTTCATTGGTTAAAATTCGAAGAATTAAACTACATTAAACTTACAAATTACAATTTTGTTTTCAATTTTGTTTACAATAATGTTTTCTTTTGACACATTCTACCAGTATACGAAGTTTCAAATTGTTTAGTTAACTAGAAAATTCCGTTCATCAAAAAGAAAAGATCCGTCGAATGAATCGACTCTGGTAGTTATGTTTTGTTTTAAGCCTGCTTATCTTTCTGTTAATCTCTTTCACCGAACAGCTAGGATACGGGGACGTAAACACGCCAACACCAGTTGTCGAGCGGTGGTTGAGGACAAACACAGACACAAAGATACACACACATAAATAGAGATATGTATACGATGGGCTTCTTTCAGTTTCCGTCTACCAAACTTACTCTTTAGACTTTGGTCGGCCTGAGGCTATAGTAGAAGACACTTGTTCAAGGTTCCACGCCGTGGGATTGAACCCCGAATTACGTGGCTAGGAAACAAACTTCTTATCACATAGCCATGCCAATGCAAAAAAAAAAAAAAGAAAGAAAAAGAAAAGAAATGCAAATTGGTGCGTGTGCCTAGGCATACATAATGACACACATCAAATGTATCTCTACAAAATGAATCTTGAAATTTTTGCAATGTTAAAAAAAGAAATAGGCGGCTGCAAGCACAAACACACTGAGGAATCTGGGTGGTGGTAAAGAATACGTACACCACCCGTTTTCGGCGTAACAAAACCCCTAACCCTAACTCTAAACACCAGCTGTACGCATTACGCATTCTTTATTTTCGTCGGTATATATACCATGTGTAAGATATTCGTAGAAAATGTCATTAAAAAAGTTCCCCTCTTTCTAAAAGTTGTGAGGTAACAAAATCGACAGCGAGATACAGCGTACGTCTGCCCAAGTTTTAATAAATTTGGATTTGGGAATTGTCTCCCTTGCATTGTCTAGTTACGAATCGAAAGTCTAATGCCTCATCCCTCTTCGTTCCTGTGAAATTCAGAGATGAAAGAACTTTCATATATATATATATATATATATATATATATATATATATATATATATATATATATATATATACAGGGAGGGGAAGCAAAACTTGGAAAGTAATAGATAATTCACCAAATTGTTTATTTTACAACAACCAGCAAACTGACATAAATATAATTTTAACACAAGTTTGTAGGGGTATAGAGACAATTTATTCAATATGTCCGCCTTCATTGTCCACTACAGCCTTTACACGCTGCCTGAAGGCACCACACCTCTTCATGATGAAGTACTCAGACATGTTCCACTCTTCCATCAGGACTTGCTTAAGATGCATAGTCCAGGGGGTTCAAGCCAGGGCTGGAAGAATGCCAGAAGTTGGCAGGCCAAAAGTCAGTGAAGTTATCTTCACAGAATTTCTGCACTTGTTTCGCCGTATGAGCAGGAACACCATCTTGGGTCGCCACACTATTACCGTTGGGTTAGTCAGACTTCAGCCAAGACAAAACCTTATACCGCAGGACCTTATAATAAACTTTAGCCCCCCACCTTTCCCCCAGACTTGAAAAAACGGAGAGGCATCTTTTTTCCGTCAGACACCACGACTCCGAGTACCATGACTTGAGTTGGGTACTTGGTCCTAAAGACGCCCTTTCCTTCAGAAGGTGACTTAGCAATATAAAATAGCATCAACGGTAATGATTTTGTCATCGGAAAAGATTTCAACGGTTTGTTCATTGTGCTTCAGGTATCGCAACACTTTTTTGGCTCTTTCATGCCTTCCAACTTTCATTGCATGGGTCAATATGTGTCTCGGGGTCCTCACGTATGACCCTCAACTGTAAATCAGTGTGTACAGCATTTCTGATGGCCTTTGGATCAACTTCATGTCCATGGACAGTTTTCTCTCGGATGCTGTTGGGTCTTTCGAAATTTTGGCTTTGAGACATTTAAGAAATGCATTATTCAGCTTTTTTTATTATTATTTATGCCTCCACTTCCTTGCTTTCCCATATCCAGCATTCGGTTCTAATCATTGTAGACAGTGCCCCGACAGTCTCAGCAATACGTCTAATTGCAACTCCGGCACGAAGCAAATCTGCAATTGTAGCTATGCTGTTTATTCAATGCATTTCTTCCTAGTTTAAATCTATGATGGCTGTCGTAATGGGTTTGACATGACGGACACTTAGCTACTGTTTCTCAGAGTCGAGCTACAGCAGAGAGCATGGGCAACTATTTTCTTTTCTTTTTTTGAGAAGCGTATCACATAAGCATCGGGTTGGTCCCACTATTAAACAACAATTGTATCATAAAGCAGGCATCTGTAACCCTTTTTTTTTTTCAGAAGCGGGCCGCACAACTAGAAAAATTCAAAACAACTTTACGTTGGTGTATCATTCAGATAGCCTCGCGGGCCGCATCTTGTCCCATGCTTAGCATGAAAGGTGCTTCTATCATTTGCCGTAGTAACAGGTATCGTTGCAAGGGGAGCAAACTCCCGCTTGAGTATTTTTTTTTTTATTCACCGGTTATAACAGTTGTTTGATTTTTTTTCCGGCAATTTCCACCCGTTTCGTGTTTCACATCCACCTTCGGGGCGGTTCTTTACATGGAATCTTGTTCATTTTAGTCGTCGGAAGAGACTGAGATACATAGAACAGTTGTTGTGCCCCTCCCTACAGCACAACATAGCCCTCTCTCTCTCTAGATATATATCTATACATATACAGTACCGGATCTCTTATCCGGCTCCCCAAAATCCGGGAATACTATGCAATATTACGCAATATATTGTACCCTGCATTGAATAAAACACCTTGTTTATTTAAGTTAATTTATATACGACATATATAGTCTTTTTTCTATATTTTTACGTGCTCTGAAAATGATTAAACATTTATTGCTTTAGAAATGTATTTATTTATAACAATATCTGTTAAATAAACTCAGTTCCTTTATTTTTCTTATAAACATTTTTCATATAAATATTATACTGTATACGTTGTACAGCACCATATACTTTTAATAATTGGCGATCCTTCGGTATAAGTACACACGTGGGATCTTTTCGGTTTGAACGGCAGTTTTTTCTTGCGGTGTCATATTAAATTGCCACCCATAATTATGACTCTTGTATCGATCTATTGCATTTCAATCGGTTTTAGGGTTAGGGGTGGGGGGAAGGGTATCTTTTTTCTTCACAAATGTAAATAAACCCAATCTGTTTCTTAAACGAAGGACATATTCATACGGCATAGAATGTTTTTTTACCTCAATAGACGTCACTGATTGGTTGAAATTTCAGAAATTGAAGAAAAAAGACAACAAATATCTTACAAACTATAGAATTTTCTGAATAAATCCAAGAGAAAAAGATGTTTTATAAACACATTCTACCAGTATACGAAGTTTAAAAGTGTTTAGTTACGCGGAAATTATTTTTAAAAAACTGCCGTTCAAACCGAAAAGATCCCACACGTGACTTTCTTTACATTTCTGAAGATAACAGAAACCCTTTTCTCCCACCCCTAACACTAACCCTAACCCCCCATATATAAAAAAAAAACACTTTCTTGAAATGTTTCTGGTACTTATACCGAAGTTACGCCAAATATTCTTTGGTAAGGGGAATTGTCAGAAATAATGGATACATAAAACGGTGTCTTAACGTTTCAGTAATATAGCAGTACAAGGAGCAGAAATTTGTATTGGGACGAGTATATGTATATATCCGTGTGTGTGTGTGTAGGATCGGTTTTGGCAGCATTATGGATCCCTGGGCAAATCAACGCAATGGGATCTTACAGTATGAATTTATTGACAAGCAAGCCGCAGAATACATAGGTCAGAAGTTGCCCCCTTGACTTATGTATGTGTGTGTGTGTGTGCATCCGAGCATGT
>NC_043021.1:18640036-18655036 GCF_006345805.1 Octopus sinensis | reverse complement strand
ACGATGCTCCACCGATTCGAGTCTGCCAAACCTCATACCTGTCTTTAAAATAGATCAATCTAAAAAAAGGGGCACAGGTCATACATTTGTTTGTTCGAGTGTGTGTGTGTGTGTGTGTGTTGTGTGTGTGTGAGAAAGAGAGAGAGACAGAGACAGACAGACAGACAGAGTTGGCTGGATCGAATCCAATATTTCGCGGAGAGTTTATTTTATCGAACCTGGAAGGATAAAAGGTAAATTCGATCTCGGTAGGAACCGAACTGAGAACGCAGAGGTTCACCACGGAATGCGGTAACACATTTTATCCGTCGTTCTACCCATTCTGTTTTTCCATTAATTATTACATATTGTAATTTTTACGATTAAGTGATAGGACGGAGAGAAGCACCCGTTAAGCCTTTTGATGGGAGTTGAAAAAAAAAAAGGGTAGTTATCTCCACAGGAAACGAGGCCCAAATACTTGCCATAGAGTAGGATTCTGCTAAAGAACCTAAGGTACCATATGACAACAGGTATAGTCTTACTCGTCAGGCTTCTACACAGTTTCCGTCTTCCCAGTTATATAAACCCTTATATTTATCTACATATCAATTTATATTTCATTTTGTTTGCATTTATAATCGTTTCTTTCGTTTTTCATTCAAGAAAAATCGTGTTTGTCCTAGAGAGACGTGGCATTTGAGTAAACCTAGTGGGACTTCGTCCACTAGCCTTAGGGAGGAGGAATAAAGACTTCGATAACGAAATGTAAGCGGATGGAAAAAAATACTCAAAGACATTTAACCCGGCTCTAAATCCTGTTCATCAATTCGATGTTTTTTAAAAATAATAAATAACAAAACGGCAACCGCCGGCACGCGGTTTGAACCAGGCACCTTCCCGGGGCGGTTTTATGAATTGTAGGAATGGTAACAATGTTTGTGTTTACCTGGAGCTTCTCGTGTGCGACTGTTGTATTCTTGGAAGAATCTTCGCATAATAAACAAGATCGGATTCCTTTACAAGAACATCGCTTCTCATCTGCCTTCATTTTACGGTTGAAACTAGAGACCTAAGAATCGGTTGTTTTGGTAAAGGCAATGCTTATTGAATTTACTCCCTATTGTATAGAAATAACAACCGAAATAATGGAGTTTATATATAAATATATATGTGTGTCAAGCCTAATTTTGTTTATCTACATCATTACCTCCATATTAGCGTACCTTGGATTTCTTTTAAAGTCACCCTTGACCCGTGGACCTAATTCTGGGTGAAGAATTCGGATTAAGTTCAAATACATTTGAGCACTACTGCGAGTTTTCAAAACTGAGCATAACTAGCTCCCGCTAATGTCCAACATTAACCATATATATATATATATATATATATATATATATATATATTATATATTATATATATATTATATAATATATATAATATATATATATATATATATATAATATATATATATATATATAACATATACATTATATATATATATATATATATATATATATACATATACATATACATATACATATATATATATATATATATATATATATATATATATATATATATATGCCCCAGCATGGCCACAGCTCATAAGCTGAAACTGGAAAAATCAAAATCAAAAAATATATATGTATAGACACACGTATATATATATGAGTTCAAATTACGCTGAGGTCGACTTTGCCTTTCATCCTTTTGGGGTCGATAAATTAAGCACCATTTACGCACTGGCGTCGATGTAATCGACTTAATCCCTTTGTCTGTCCTTGTTTGTCCTCTCTATGTTTACCCCCTTGTGGGTAGTAAAGAAATATATATGTGTGTGTGTGTATGATCCAATTAAGAAAACTAGACTTTTTGCATATTTTTAATGACCAGTTAAAAGTGTGTATGTGTTGATTTCTGACACACATCCAAACATTTTAAGAGTCAGGAAGAGATGTTCATAAACTTCCAACCCCATTTTTTAATTCATTCCCTCAACCATCAGAGGTGGGGGAAAAATTAATTTGAGTAAAATCTGGATTCGAATACTTATGAGAGGTGCCGAAATATCGCCAGGAAGTTTTATCTGTCGACAACGTTTCCACTAATTCACCGCCGGCCTGATGCATTGATTAAATATATTTAAGTATCGATTCCTTACATCGGCTGAATGCCACAAATTACGGCGGAAGAGGGGATTAGTTGATTATTTGGTCTTTAGTACTTGGCCGGTAATTATATATTTTAATCGACCTCAGAAAGACGAAGAGCTGGATTTGTATGTAAAGTAACGTAATTAAATACTGAAAGGTATTTTGTCTGACCCTCAACTGAATCTATTTAGATTTAAATATAAAGGTGTCTGTGTTTGAATACAGTTCATAGACCCCCCCCCCCATCGAATCTGAAATATTTATCGGGCGAGACTTGCCTTTGAGAGTTACCTCCCCTACTGTCTTTTCTGTCCCATCCACCACCTCCTTCCCTCGTCTCCCTTATTCTGTTGCGACCAGTTTATTGCCAGAGGCAACAATGAATTCCTGTGAAGCCATGGCTCAGCGCCTGGAAAGCTTTGTCTTGGTCTCGCTGTCAGAGTGATGTCAGCTGTGACTATAGAGATCTACATATGACTGACGATCATACGTGACTACATTTGAAAGGGCTGGAAGGAGTTATTGAGAATTAGAATTGTAAAATCTTGTGGGAGTCAATGATTCAGTGTGGTCACCTGACCAGACATTGGAAACCGAACAGTTTTGTGATGAATGAAAAAGGAAGAACATACGTCGTAATCGACATAGCATCTCCTGGTAATAACAGAATCAAAAAGAAAGAAGACGAAGAAAAAACTGAACAACTATGACGATTTGAAGTGGGAGATACGAAGGTTGTGGTCAATGAAGAGAGTAGTAGACGTGATACCAATAGTAATTGGTGTACTTGGAAGTATCAGCACTCAACTAATAACATGGCTGAAAAAGATTGGTGCAAGTGTGAAGGTAGAATACCTACAAAAATCAACATTGCTTGGAACAGCAAGAATTCTTCGCAGGGTTCTTGAAGCATGACCAATAAACAAGTGATACCTTAGTCTGCTGGCTGTGGACAGCTGACACTTTCCATCATACCCAACAAAATAAGATGTGAGTCTTCATATAATAACAACAACAACAATAATAATAACAACAATAATGATAATAAACAAACTTCTAAATTACTTGTTTGACAGACATTCTCTAGAACAATACTCTGTGCAAAAACCAAAAAAGGTGTTCTATGAAACTCGCCTCTACCAGCTTCTCTTCATGGATAATTAACAACTGTTTGCAAAGACAGAGACTGAAATAGAGAGTTCAGTTGAGACTGTACAGGAATGGAAATTGGGATTTCAAAATGTGCAGGGATCACTTTGAAATGGAGAAAAGAGCAGATAGCAGGGGCAGAGAATTGCCAAACAGAGAGCAAATGTGAGACCCGGATTCCCGAACAAGGTTGTGTGTTGTGTTCTTGAGCAAGACACTTTATTTCGCATTGCTCCAGTTATCCCAGCTGTAGAAATGAGTTGCGATGTCACTGGTGCTAAGCTGTATCGACCCCTTATGCTTTTCCTTTGAACAACATTGGTGGTCTGGAGAGGGGAGGCTGGTATGCATGGACGACTGCTGGTCTTCCATAAACAACCTTGCCCACACTTGTCCCTCAGAAGGGAACTTTCTAAGTGCAATCCCATGGTCATTCGTGACCAAAAGGGGCCTCTACCTTTACTATTAACCTTAGACCAGCTGCGGCTGATCATTATGTTAGTCTAGTTTGCATTATACGACACGATCCTTGGAGTTGGACATTTCTTTTAATGCCCTGCCACACTTAACAGGCGTCTAAATATTAACTCTCTGAATTCTTTCTCTCTCTTAAAAATGTATGTCTTCTACACTCCACGGCCCTCACCAGGCGGCGTTATAGATCCACCGAACCAGTGCTAAGACCCTCCCCCACCTTCAGTTAGATGAAGCTTCCCTTTTTTGCTTCCCTTTTTTGCTACCCTTTTTTGCTACCCTTTTTTGCTACCCTTTTTTGCTTCCCTTTTTTGCTACCCTTTTTTGCTTCCCTTTTTTGCTTCCCTTTTTTGCTACCCTTTTTTGCTTCCCTTTTTTGCTACCCTTTTTTGCTTCCCTTTTTTGCTTCCCTTTTTTGCTACCCTTTTTTGCTTCCCTTTTTTGCTACCCTTTTTTGCTTCCCTTTTTTGCTTCCCTTTTTTGCTTCCCTTTTTTGCTACCCTTTTTTGCTTCCCTTTTTTGCTACCACCATCACCATCGTCTCCATTATAACTACAGTTATGCCAACTTATAAAATACAGTTATTTGCCTGTTACACCCTAACAGTGGAGGCGCAATGGCCCAGTGGTTAGGGCAGCAGATTCGCGATCGTGGGATCACAGTTTCGAATATTAGACCGAGTGTTGTGAGTGTTTAGTGAAAACACCTAAAGCTCCACGAGGCTCCGGCAGGGGGTGGTGGTGAACTCTGATGTACTCTTTCACCACAACTTTCTCTCACTCTTTCTTCCTGTTTCTGTTGTACCTGTATTTCAAAGGGCCAGCCTCATCACACTGTGTCATGCTTAATCCCTGAGAACTACATTAAGGGTACACGCTGAGGTCGACTTTGCCTTTCATCCTTTCGGGGTCGATTAAATAAGTACCAGTTACGCACTGGGGTCGATATAATCGACTTAATCCGTTTGTCTGTCCTTGTTTGTCCTCTCTGTATTTAGCCCCTTGTGGGTAGTAAAGAAATAGGTACACGTGTCTGTGGAGTGCTCAGCCACTTACACATTAATTTCATGAGCAGGCTGTTCCGTTGATCGGATCAACTGGAACCCTCATCATCGTAACCAACAGAGTACCATGACACTCTTTGCAAAAGAATGTTCAGTCATTCACTGTTCCAAGCTTTCATTCAACTTTTAACTGATTTTAATCCCCCCCCCCTCCCATTCGTAAGGCAGCAAACTGGCAGAATCGTTGGACAGAAAACTCAGCAGCACTTTGTTGATCTATATGTTCTGTGTTCAAATTCCGCTGGGGTCAACTTTGCTTTTCATCATTCTGGGGTCAATAAAATAAGTACCAGTCAGACAGTGGGGTGGATGAAATCGACATAACCCCTCCCCTGAAATCACTGACCTTGTACCAAAATTTCAAAGCAATTCCTTTTTTTCAATTCAATAAAATTCTTCTTTTCAAATGTTTATACTCGAAATAAAGTTTCAGATTTACTCTTTCTGTTGATTTTGTAGCTCTTTTTGGACGACAAAGTTCATAAACAGGAGTGGTGGGCACGATAGGCTCCATGAAATAATATCCCCAATCTCTGCTGACTCAAAAACAAAAAAATGTCCCTCTTGTGAAAGAGGATTGTCATAGAACGAAGAATGAGGAGGAGAAAATGTTATTGAGGCCTGGAAATGAATCAGCATTTGTGAAGCCTAATTTTAAAAAACTTGGCTATTTATAATCAGAGATGTTGGAGACATTGTGACAAATCACAAAATGGGACACAATGTCTACATCTGCAAGACTTTTCTGAACAAAGGTAAAACCTGTTATGACATTGTGGTATTGCTTCTGCATGTGTACACATGTTTGTGTTTGTTTCATTAGGTCAACGTCAGCAGAATTAAGCAAGACGATAAAGTAACACTAAGTGGAGAAGTGTGTTTCATGAAGGAATGGTCGTTAATTGGTTCATTAGAAGCAGTTGAATTACACAGAGAGAAGTGAATGTTGAAGTTGTGATATTAATAATGATAATGAAACAGCAACATCTGTACAAATAAAATTCTGGAAGATTCTATGACTTTAAAGATTACAATATTAGTTTCAGATTTTGGTACAAGGTCAGCAATTTCGGGGAAGGGAATAAGTGGGTTACATTGACCCAAGTGCTCAACTGGTACTTATTTTATCGACCCTGAAAGGATGAAAGGCAAAGCCGACCTCAGCGGAATTTGAACTCAGAACGTAAAGACAGACGAAATACTACTAAGCATTTTGCCGGGAACTCTAACGATTCTGCCAGCTTGCCGCCTTAAAGCTAACAATATTGACTTGTTGTGTTGTCTGATTGGTTCTGTCACATCCCCAATACACTTAAGGGTAATAGGGAGGGATTCTACTTTGTGGAATTCTTTGTTGTTTCAAAGAATTTTGGGATCTTTTCCTTTTGAACGGCAGATGTCAACACAATTTCTAGTTAACTAAACACTTTTAAACTTCGTATACTGGTAGAATGTGTTTATAAAACATCATTTTTTTCTTGGCTTTATTGAGAAAATTCTATAGTTTGTAAGATATTTCATCTGAAAATCCGAGCATTTAGGCAATTTTAACCAATCGGCTAAAATCATTTTCCATTGCTTTCGTTTTTTTTACATGCATAACAATTAAATTAATTTAACAATTAAGAAAAAAAAAAAAGGATTAGGGTTAGGTTGAGGGGTAGTGACAGGATGTTGTCTGTTTTAGACGCAGCAAATGATTTTAGCTCAAAAGAGAGCATAGGATTGGTTAAAATTCGAAAAATTAAACTACGTTAAACAAACGAATTACAATTTCATCAAGAAAGCCAAGAGAAAAAAATGTTTTATTTTGACACATTCTACCAGTATACGAAGTTTAAAAGTGTTTAGTTAACTAGAAATTGTCTGCCGTTCAAAAGGAAAAGATCCGAATTTTGCCTGAATTGATATCTTGTATCATTGTTCAAGGCACTCGTTAGTTCCAACTAGAGACGAAGAGAGCACCAGAAAAAAAAAAATTTATTTAACACTGTCGACAGAGCATAACTGTCAATGGTAAGCAGGTGTTAATGGTGTCTTCAGGTAGCTTCGAGTGTGTGTGTGTGTGTTTCTCGTTTTGAGTTACCATTGTGGTTTGAATTGATGCACACTGCACTTTTGCAGTTGGATTGTTTATCAAGAATGGTAAACATGAGGCGGGGGTGGGTTTGCAACATTCATCATCATCGTTTAACATCCGCTTTCCATGCTAGCATGGGTTGGACGATTTGACTGAGGCCTGGCGAACCAGATGGCTGCACCAGACTCCAATCTTGATCTGGCAGAGTTTCTACAACTGGATGCCCTTCCTAACACCAACCACTCCAAGAGTGTAGTGGGTGATTTTTACATGCCACCGGCACAGGGCCAGTCAGGTGGTACTGACAACGGTCATGCTCAAATGGTGTTTTTTACATGCCACCTGACAACGACCTCACTCGAATGTTTTTTCACGTGCCACCGGCACAAGTGCCAGTAAGGCGATGCTGGTAACAATCACGCTCGAATGGTGCTTTTTACGTGCCAAAGAATAAATGTTTGAGGCATCGAACAATGGATGACAGTTGATATCAGCATATAGTAATAAATAAAAAGGCGGCGAGCTGGCAGAAACGTTAGCACACCGGGCGAAATGCGTAGCTGTATTTCGTCTGTCGTTATGTTCTGAGTTCAAATTCCGCTGAGGTCGACTTTGCCTTTCATCCTTTCGGGGCCAATAAATTAAGTACCAGTTACGCACTGGGGTCGATGTAATATATATGTATATATATATATATGTATATATATACATATGTGTGTATATGTATATGTGTGTGTGTATGTATATATATATATTTATATATGCATAAGGATAAGCATGTTAAAAGGGGTCCATGGGAAAACTCATTTAAATAAAAGGGGTCCTTGGTAGTGAAAAGGTTAGGAACCACTGTTCTAGTGATTCAAATATGGATATATGTCTAGCTAGCAACATATATGAAAAGTATGGTTGTGAAAATGTTTATTTATCAATATTTAGACAAATGTGTGTATAATGTGGCAGGTAGCAGAAAATCAGTTGGGTATTACCTGACAGCTGCTGGCCATAGCTGCCATTGACTGAGTGGGTTTGCTGTGTTGCTGGCAACTCCAGCTCAATAGACAGTTGGCAATTGCTCTTAACACTTGGCTCTCATATTGGAATGGAGATAGAATTTTCAATTTCAACACTGGGCTGAGTAGGCCTGGGACTAAAGGAGTGTGTATCTGTTGGAAGTGTGACACTAACTGCTGGAAGGAACTTGAAGAATTGAGCAGATGATTTATTGAAACAGAAACCGGTGAGGTCAAAATATAACTTTCTAAAATCAGTTTTCTGTCTGCAGCTTAGACAAAGAGTTGAAAACAATGTTGATAAGCAAAACTATCAGTGAATCAAAAGTTTAACAGATCGAATATCAGCAAATTTTATTTCTACAAGTATAAATTTCTTTACTACCCACAAGGGGCTAAACACAGAGGGGATGAACAAGGACAGACGAATGGATTAAGTCGATTACATTGACCCCAGTGCGTAACTGGTACTTTATTTATCGACCCCGAAAGGATGAAAGGCAAAGTCGACCGTGGCAGAATTTGAACTCAGAACGTAGCGGCAGACGAAATACGGCTACGCACTTCGCCCAACGTGCTAACATTTCTGCCAGCTCACCGCCCTTTTTCTACAAGTATAACAACAGATTCAAGACAAAGATGTAAGTGATCTCTATGAAGGATTACGTTAAGATAAAATGGAACCTTCGTTTACAAATTCAATTTGCTCTTGGAGGCTGTTCGTTATCTGAAATCTTTGTAAACTGAAACTATTTTTGCCATAGGAAATTCAGGAGATGGCACAGTGAATCCGAGGTGGGATGTGCAATGAGTGAAAGCTAGATAGAAACTGATGCTCTCCCACTGATTCACACAGTTTCTTACTAACCCGTTGTTGCGTATTTGTTACTCGAGTCACTCTTCACCACCCGAGAAGTTTTATATTCGAAAAATCGTTCCTTAATTAGTGTTCACAAAATGAGGTTCCACTGTACATAGAATTATCTGTATGTGGTAAGTCGTGGTGTTTAATAAAGTTACCACAAGCAATGATGTTGTGTAAATACCAGGAAGAAGATTCATGAATATTCAACTGGATCATTTTGTTCATCAATCATTGGAAAGCGGTCCCTGCATTCGTAAGTTCAAATGAAAGTCTTGTTATCGAGGCAATTGTCCCAATCAGTGGAGAAACTGTATAAAGATGGTCTTTAATTGTGGTGGTTGTTTATGATAGACATGTTGATACCTATTTCTTTATTACCCACAAGGGGTTAAACACAGAGGGGACAAACAAGGACAGACATAGGTATTAAGTCGATTACATCGACCCCAGTGTGTAACTGGTACTTAATTTATCGACCCCGAAAGGACGAAAGGCAAAGTCGACCTCGGTGGAATTTGAACTCACAACGTAACGACAGATGAAATATGGCTACACATTTCATCCGTCGTGCTAAAGTTGAGACCAACTTTACAGGAACATAAATACGATTGAAAGGCACAGAAAATGCATCAACAAGAATATCCATGTTGATTGTGACACAGAAGTCAAGCACAAGGCTTTGTTTGTGATTTTCATGTTTTGGTAGGTGTGGGTGTTACCCCAGCCTAACGTTCCATCTAAGCTGTGAGCTTATGTGCGCATACATGTTTTACAAGAAGCACACAAATGGGGGAAATGTGGGCGTGCACATGGTTTTATAACAAATGCACAAATGGGGAAAACGTGAATGCACAAATTTTTTCAGATGAGATTCAATTTTCAATTTTCAAAAATTGCAAATGTTTACATGCATGAATGTGCACATACTTTGCATACATTATTTGTACAGAAAGACAAAAATGTTGCACTCAAGCAAATTTCTATGCACACCTACAACAAATAATATTAGGGAAACTGCTCCAGCCGGAATACTCCAAGATTTAATTCTTAGATTTTCTGGTGACCTCTTTGATTATGCAGTGAATCTATTGTCTTATTGAATCTGCAGTCTTCCTCACAATACCTTTAAACAAGTAATATTTATTTCTTTATTGCTCACAGGAGGCTAAACACAGAGAGGACAGACAAAGGGAATAAGTCGATTACATCGACCCCAGTGCGTAACTGGTACTTATTTAATCGACCCTGAAAGGATGAAAGGCAAAGTCAACCTCAGTGGAATTTAAACTCAGAATGTAACAGCAGATGAAACACCACTAAGCATTTCGCCCGGCATGCTAACGTTTCTGTCTGTTCACTACCCTTTTAAACAAGTAATATTAAGATGTAAGGCAGCGAGCTGGAAGAATCATTAGCACACCAGGCGAAATGCTTAACAGTATTTCGTCTGCCGCTACATTCTGAGTTCAAATTCCGCCACGGTCGACTTTGCCTTTCATCCTTTTGGGGTCGATTAAATAAGTACCAGTTATGCACTGGAGTCGATATAATCGACTTAATCCGTTTGTCTGTCCTTGTTTGTCCTCTCTGTGTTTAGCCCCTTGTGGGTAGTAAAGAAATTGGTATTTTGTCTCCCTTTATGTTCTGAGTTCAAATTCCACTGAGATCGATAAATTAAGTCCCAGTTGTGTACTAGGGTCGATCTAATCGACTGGCCCTCCTCCCCTTCAAATTTCGGGCCTTGTGCCTAGAGTACAAAAGAATATTAAAATGTAGCAGAAGGGCAGCAATTTCAGGTAGATGATAGTCAATTACATTGACCCCAGTGCGTAACTGGTACTTATTTTATTGACTCCCAAAAGAATGAAAGATAAAGCCAACCTCGACAGAATTTGAACTCAGAACATGAGGATGGACAAATCCTAATTGTTTCGACCGGCGTGTTAACAAATCTGCCAGCTTGCTACTTTAAGTGGGTAAAGACCCCCTTTGATCATGAATGACAATGGAAATGCGCCTAGAGAGTAACCCCTTGAGGCATAAATCCAGACAAGATTATTTATGGAAGACCAGCAGTCGGCAATGCATACCAGCCTCCCCTCTCCATGCCACTGATGTTGTCCAAGGGCAAGGCAAAGGTTAATACAGCTTGGCACCTGCAACGTCTACAGCTGAGTGAACTGGAGCAACATGAAATAAAGTGTCTTGCTCAAGAACACAATACACAGCCCGGTCCAGGAATCGAACTTACAACCACATGGTTGTGAGCTCGACGATTTAACCACTGAGCCAGCAATGTTATTCTGATATATTTATAAACGACTGATTTGAAGTCCTGCGGTTTATTTTCTTGTAGTCTTAGCTTCATGTTGGTTGATACTATTCTAGAAATGAAAGCGTCCCTTATGGAATGTTTTTGCATACAGTTCTATTGATGTTCTTTAGCCAGGAATTTTGAGCCTTGAAGAAATCGACCCCGGGAATCGTTTAACGGTTGTTTGCAAGCCATGACTTTATAGCTCGCAAAAAAAAAAAACTTATTCACAGGTTTAAAGTGGACATCCGTCGGGTAAAATTATCAAGACCTCGCAATTGTCACAATCTGCAGCAAGCTCGAATAATTCTCGTGATTCTTAGTTTATGAGACAGTGTGTCGTCTGCAAGGTCAGAAATACTAGCAAGAAATTATTAAAATGTACCTAAACTAGCATTTATATTTCAGAGGTTGTCTACTGATTGAGAAGGAACTGTCTCCAGTCTTTAAGGGCTCAAAACAATGTCAATATTTGATTTGATGATTAAACTGTAGTAAGGAATAACGACAGAGACATTTGAAGACCAAAGACTTTACTCAACGAATAATGCTGAGGTTCAACTTCCGGTTTAAGTAAGGGAGAGCACTCTCTCTTACCACGTGATACATAAATTATTAAAAAAAAAACTAGGATCGCAACTTGCTGTTATTATTTTGTTGTCTTGAGAGAGTAATAACGCCAATAATAATAATAAACAGACGTTTCTATGCTAAAATTAATTTCTAACTGCATGAGGTGAAGATTAGTACGACTCAAATTTGCAAATAAACTATTTCTTGGCAACCACAGTAACAATTTCATTTAAAAAAATCAAAGACAAACAAAAGGAATGATTATAACAATAAAAGAAACCGTCACTAACAACAACAAAAACAACAACTACATCATTAGCAAAATCGCCAGCACCGACATAAAAGAAGCAAGGTGAACAACTACAACGGCGAAGCTACCACCACCACCACCACCGCTATTACCATCTCCACCATCACTACCACTGTACCATTCGACCACCACCACCACTATCACAAAGCAACAACTAAGACGGTGAAGGACTGACACCAGGCATAGAATTTGTACAAAGTCGCTCGTTCTGCTAGAAACAGCAGTCAAACTCCTCCTAACTCGTACTTTGGTCTTTAAAATGCGAAGGACACATTAAACAGTGTTAGACGTAGATAACCCCTCCACCCCCCAAAAAAAACAGACGAAACGGTCAGGGGGAGGAATACTTGTGATTTACAAGTTTACTCAATCATGGTCAGCCTAGGGCTAAACAACAACAACAACGGACTATCGGTCACGTGGTTCGCCATCGTCTTGTCTACCTTTTTTGTAGTGAGAGTTCCACAGTGAAGATGGCGAGCCGTGGCAATGTGGATGTAAATGAAAGACGTTTGCGAACCATTTACGGTTAGTAAAACCTCGAATTACACAGCTTTTATGGACGCTTATTATTCAACAGGGTTTCTAGTTGGATTCTGTGTCGCTTTTTTCCTTTTCAGCTTTCGTTTTATACACGCTGTTTGCGTAAATAGGCAAGCATGTAGGAATGATATATACACACACATACATACATCCATATATACATAAGAAAGAAAAAAGGTGTTCAGAATGCTGGATGGTTGTAAAAATACATATTTATTTACATATCACCTATTATTTCTTCATATCAGCGCTTTCAACTACTCCTGTCATATGTATTAAATCTATACATCACCTCCAATACTTCTAACACATATATATATATATATATATATATATGTATATACACACCTGACGAACAGCTATATATATACATGTATTTATGTCTGTATTAGCTATATATTATATATAATGTATTTGTAGTATATTATATATGCTGAGTATTTTAGAAATTAATGTGCTTACGATATATATATCCATGTAACAATATATATATATGTGTATATATAATATAAATGCATGTATATCAATGGTTATTTAACACCTGGTAAAAAACGTGTGTTCTGTCTGTATATATATATAATTTCTATATTATATATATATATATATAGGCGATCTTTAATGTATTAGGGTTGTTAAGTTTAAAATATCACATTTACTAATGGAAGGATTCAATACGGGTGTTAGTATTAGTTAAATTTATTGTTTGTACGGATTGACTGGGACTTCAAATTTCACCTTTTGAGGCATATTCGAATATATATATATAATATACTCACATATTCATACATGTGATTGTGTGTCTGTAGATCGAGAAAGACTATATATGACAAGCGAAATGCATGTTGTCTATATATGTAATATATGCTTGTGTGTAGGGGATATATATATATATATATATATATATATATATATTTGACGTCTATATCTAGCATGTTGACTGTCCACTTTTCGTGTTCAGTCCTTAATTGGTATATATAAATATTTTAATCTTCGGATTCTTTTTTAATATGCTAGACCACTGGTTTTAATTGATAAATATCAATTTCTACCCTTAATTAATTTTATATATATATATATAATCAGTCTGAAAATCTGTACTTTTTTTTATACCTTACATATTACATTTAATGCAATGCCAATGATTATTGTGTTGATTGATATATAATTAAAAAGAGAGAGTGGGGAGATGAAATGAGGGGACGGGGTAAGCAGGAGACGGAGTTCGCCAAAACAGAAGAGGCGCCCAACTAAATTTATGTTGCAGTAATTTAGTTGGATTTATGATTTTTTTTTTTTGCCTGTTCTAAGCTCAGATTTCGCGTGGAGGGTTGAGAGGGTCGATGAGTAAATAAATTTTTATATTTATGTTTCTCTGATCGAATATTTCACGAAACGAAACACTCCATCCACATTCAATTATTATTACGTATCCCCCCACACCAAATATTAACTTCATGCTTGATCAGAACAGAATAACTACTGCCAGGAGCTTATAGGGTTACGGGTGAGATTTTCTCTAGCGAGGTCCACCACCCCTACTACCCGGTTTTCTCTGGTCAGTTGTGATGCTATTTCACATCACATCCCACAATCGGTGCTCACCAGAAAAAAGCATAAAGCTTTCATAATCCCATTTTTGTTCTTCTGTGCAAATAAGTAATGGAGGGCAGAATCGTTAGAGGGTCGGTATTAAATTACAACGTTTTATATTCTCAGTTCAAATCCGTCTGAGATCAACTTTACATTTCATCTATCCTCCCGGAATCAATGAAGTGAAGAACCAATCAGGTAAACCCTAACCATTCAAGTACCGAAAGCGATTTAATCGCCTAAACCTTCTCGCCTCAAACTTGTGGCCTTGTGCTTGTGTTAGAAACATTATTTAGGGCGATAAAAGCGTTAGAGAGTCGGATAAAGTACCTTGCGGTGTTATCGGTATTTACGTTTTGAGTGCAGATCCCGCCGAGGTCAGTTTGCTTTTGAGCCTTCCGGGCTCGATAAAGTACCTTGCGGTGTTATCGGTATTTACGTTTTGAGTGCAGATCCCGCCGAGGTCAGTTTGCTTTTGAGCCTTCCGGGCTCGATAAAGTACCTTGCGGTGTTATCGGTATTTACGTTTTGAGTGCAGATCCCGCCGAGGTCAGTTTGCTTTTGAGCCTTCCGGGTTCGATAAAGTACCTTGCGGTGTTATCGGTATTTACGTTTTGAGTGCAGATCCCGCCGAGGTCAGTTTGCTTTTGAGCCTTCCGGGCTCGATAAAGTACCAGTAAAGTACTGGTGTCGGTAAAACAAAATACCAGTTAACTAAGGTTTGACATAATCGACTACATTTAACATGACCCACCACCCGAAATGTGCCAAACTTTAGAAATCCTTATACGCCCGCTTTTCGTATTCCACTTTACCATTCATTCTTTCCAGGGTCGATAAAATAAAGTCCCAGCCAAAAACTAGAGTCCTTCAGTTCCACTGGCGTGGCAC